>NC_143531.1:7974084-8124084 GCF_031878675.1 Megascapheus bottae
TTATTTCTATCCAATCTACTTTTTTTTTTTTTGCCAGTCCGGGGCTTGAGCTCAGGGCCTGAGCAATGTCCTTGGACTTTCTCAAGGCTAGAGCTCTACCACTTGAGCCTCAGCACCACTTCCGGCTTTTTCTATATATGTGGTACCAAAGAATCGAACCCGGGTCTTCATGCATGCTAGGCAAGCACTTTAAACTAGGCTAAACTCCCGGCCCCTCCAATCTACTTTTCATCTTTCAGTTAGGGATGATTTAATATCTTCTTATTATAAAATCATTAAGTTCCTAGTGAAAGTTTTGAGTTCCAGAGTTAGGAATTTAATACCACGGTGGTAAAATCATGAGAAGTTTGCCACAGCCTAATTTTTTTATTAGCCTGGGAATACTGCTAAAAGTACTATAAAATTGTTTTCAGTAGTGCTGGGGACAAACCCAGGGCATCATACATTCTTAGGAATTGCTCTGAGCCTTGGCTTTTGTTTTTGCTTTGTTTTTTTGCCCATGGTAGAACTTGAAGTTAGGCCTTGGGTTGCTGTGTGATCTTTTAAGCTCAAGACTAGCGCTCTACCACTTGAGCCACAGCTCCATTTCCAGCTTTTTCTGTGTATGTTGTACTGAGGAATCAAACCCAGAGCTTCATGCATGCTAGGCAAGCACTCTACCCCTAAGCCACTCTTCCAGACACCTGAGTAGTTGACTGGAAAAAAGAGTCTCTGGGAATTTCCTGCTCAGGCTGGCTTCAAACCATGATCCTCAGATCTCAGCCTCTCGAGTAGGGAGGATTACATCCGTGAGCCACCCACACCCAGTTTAAGTCTTGGTTTTTTTCAGACAGACTGTCTCAGGTTGTCCTCAAATGTGTGATCCTTCTATGTGAGCCTCCTAAATACTGGGATTATAGGCATGTGCCACCACACCCAACACTGAGGGTATACTGTTTAAATCTCACTACCAAAGCATCAAAGAAGTGTTCTGCATGGATGACATGAAAGGACCTGGGACAGTTGATTTGAAAGTGGCTGTGGGTGTTTCTCATGTGTTACAGCCTAGAGAGCAGGTCACACATGCAGCCATTTCATCTGAGCGGGAGTGTGCGGATGGCTTAGGAGCAGCATTTTAAGTGTTCTTCTGGCAAGCACTCAGTGCCACTAGGACTCATTTTTCCAGCATATCACTATACTTGAGTTTCTAGGATGAAAAGATGCCCTCACTGGACCAGTACAAACTTACGATTTCTCATCAAAAATGTAATCAGAGGGCCTCTGTAGAGTTGGTGAATGTTTTCCAGAAATGTAATTAAACATCAGCCGATTTCACTTCGTGGCTTTTGCTTTTTGTTGGTGTTTTGTGTGGGGTTTGTTTTAGTTTTTGTTTGGAGTTGTTGTTGTTTTGGTTGGTCCTTGGGCTTGAACCCTGAGTCCAGATGATGTTCCACAGCTCTTTTTGCTCAAGGCTAGCGCTCTACCACGTTGAGCCACTACTCTACTTGTGGTTTTCTGACAGTTAATTGAAGATGAGAGTCTTGCAGACTTTCCTACCCAGGCTAGCTTTGAATCGTGATCCTCACATCTCAGCCTCTTGATGACCTAGGATTTTGATGTAGCCACCAGCACTAGGCTTTGTCCATTCATTTTTTTCACTGAAAGTTGCCACTCTACCACTTTAAGCATAGTTCCACTTCCATCTTTCTGTTGGTCAACTTGAGACAAAAGTCCCACAAATTTATTCCCTGGGCTTGGCCTCAAACTACAATCCTCAGATCTCAGCCTCTTGAGTAACGAGGATTAAAGGCATGAGTGACTGGTACCTGACATGTTTGATGCTTTTATAAGCAGCATCAACACAGACGAATTGCATTTATTCATATCTATGTTGATTTCAAACAACTGTGTGAATTTCACCTCCACCATATGTAGAAAGAATCACTAATAGATGGGCGTTCTAATAACAATACAAAACATGTTGTGAAGTCTCTCTGAGAAAGAAATAAAAATGGCCTATAGACACATGAAGAAATGCTCGACATCTCTGGCCATAAAAGAAATGCAAATCAAAACAACTCTAAGATTCCACCTCACTCCAGTTAGAATGGCCATGATCAAGAAATCTAATAACAACAGATGCTGGAGGGGATGTGGCGGGGGGGGGGGGGGGGGAGGGAGGGGAGGCAGGGGAATCACTACTACACTGTTGGTGGGAGTGAAAACTCGTTCAACCACTATGGAAAGCAGTATGGCAGTTCCTCAAAAAACTAAACATAGAGCTCCCCTATAACCCAGCAATTTCTCTACTAAATCCACTAGCACAACGATGTTCATTGCAGCACTATTTACATAACAAAGATATGGAACCAACCCAGATGCCCCTCAGTTGATGAGTGGATCAACAAGATGTGGAATTTCTATACAATGGAATTCTATGCTGCTGTCAGAAAGAACGAAATTGCCCCATTTGTAAGGAAATGGAAAGACTTAGAAAAAAATCATATTAAGTGAAGTAAGCCAGACTCAAAGGAAGATAGGCTTAATGGTTTCCCTCATTTGTCATAATCAGTAGAAACCTTGGGCTCTGTAGCAGAGATTTACAATAGAACAAAATCTAGATACATAAGGCCATATAGTATGATACTAAATGTAAGGACTTCCAGGATATAGAAACAAAAGCCATATAATGAGTGATTGTTGTCCTTAAGGTACTGTTATCTCTCATCTCTTTTGCTGTCCCTTGGTTATCTCATATTGTTACAATATTTCACCTTGTTATCTGATATATTTTATATATGCTTAATTGGTTATTTGAAATTGGATAGGGAAGCGGGGAAATCAAGATGAGCAGGGGAAATTGGGGGGGAAATGGGGACCATGACATGAGAAAGGGTATCAATGTCTGTGAAGTAATCCACCTTCTATCTGGTGAATATAATATAACCCTTCTATTAATTACAATAAAAAAATATATATGAAAAAACCTCCCTAAAACAGTGTTTATAGCCTTCTTCTAGTAAATGGAAAGTAATACTGAAAAAAAAAAAAACAGTGTTATGTCAGATTACCTTTTTAATATCATTAGGATGGGATAACTTTTAAATACCATTTGTATCTCAGTACCTACTTAGCATACACAAGACCCTTAGCATACACATTCCCAGTACCAAATACAAATGAATAACTACCACTGTTCTCAAGAACAGCATTGTTATGTGAGCTTGTTCTATCATTCATCAACAAGTATGCTTTGAAAAATATCCTGCAGATTTTGCATTAATCTAACAAAAGAAAAACATCTTATAAACTGCTTTTAATAGGTCACCATGAATATCCCTGAATAAAGAAGAACATTAGTATGTCTCAGAAAACCATCCACACAGAACATTCCTCAATGTTCCTGTGGTATGTGATTTGTCATAATTGAACAATTATTATTAATTAGAGTTGTCCACATTTCCACAAAGCCATGATTGGCTAAACATCGGGTATTTGCAATCTCATTATCTAACCCATAAAGAGTATTCTTGTAAGAAAATAAAATGCCCATCTTTATTTTTTAAAGACATTCTGATTTTCTCCAGACACCCTGGGAAAAGGATCAAAAATATTATGGTGCCTAAGCCCTGAATTCATGCCACAGGACCAGTACGGAAAACAGAAAAGAGAACTTGTATGAATACAATGAGGAAATCATATATTCCTGCCATTTCTTTCATATTTATGCATTTGCTTTATTTCATTTTTTAGAATTTTTAGTTTCTTTGTATTTCATTTAGATTATTATTTTATTCTTTTATTTCCTGTAACTCTTACTTGCCTGGAACTGCTGATCCTGAGCCTCCCAAATGCTAGGATTGGAAGCATGTGCCACCATACCTGAAAATGCATTCATTCAGGAAAGATTTTTGTTTTGCTCATCTTTAATTGCTCATCTCTCCCTGTGTATCAGGCAGCATGTTTTTGCAAAAATTTGAGGACTTCTCTTTTCCATGAACAAGAAATCACTGAAGTCAACTGTGGGAGCATTTTATCAGATTTAACCTTTAACTCCCCTCTCCACCCTCTCCTCCACCCCCCCCCACCCGCCTGCCCATAGAGCCATAATCTTTGGCATCCTGCCAGAAAAGGGGGTGTGGTCTTGAGCAAGTCAGAAAGACAAATTGACCACATACAACTTTCACCGTACTCTACTAATTTGCAGGAAGTGGCTAATAAAAAAATGACAGGCAGTGATCAGCAGACCCTTCCCAGGATAATGTAGCTTCACTCAACAATATGAGTGGAAGCCAAAATGTCTTCATTTTCCCAGAGTCTCGTTGTCTGTGGTCATACCTGTCACTCACTGAGCTCCAAGGAGGAATTCTAGTGCTGCCTTTATACTAGTACCTCTGCAATTCAGTGTCAAAAGCAAAAAAAGAAAAGAAAAAGGCAAGTGACACCATGTTTATAACATCAGGGGTGGGGTAAGCTCTGGTCTGCTGTTTCCAGTTTTGTAAATTAAACCCTGGATGGCAAAAGAGCAGAAGATAAGAAACCATCTCATCTAAACGCACCTTTTTCTTTACTTCCATCTTAACATTTTTTTCCTATCCAAAAGTTTCTGCAGTCCCTAAATGGTTCTGGAACCAGGTATTTTGGCTGTTGTTTTGGGGTTGGGGGGGGTTTTGTTTTGCTCCCCCAATATAAAGGAATCCTCCATTGGGGAAAAAAATGAAGAATTACTAATAAATCACCTAATTGTTTACCATTTGTCTTTCCAAGAGACACCATCAACCTTGACCTATAACTCTATCAAGTGTTCACAGGACAATCTCAGCGTTCCCCCAAATCCTATACCTTGCCAACATAGACACTATATATATGTATATTCTCAATCACTAAAGACTTGGTATTACATTGCCTAAATGAAAGAATAAGATGCTCCTGGATGGTTTCCCTTGGCTCTATAACGACCACACCTAAGACACAGTAAAGATGAGTGTGTCTGATGCTCGAGCTCCAGAATGTTCTGCTTGGCACCAGCCAAAACAACAGAACAGCAGAAACGAACACACAGTGCTTAGAAATCTACTTCTCACCGTGCAAGCCACTCCCTTCACTGGGTTTGGAAAACGGTAAAGAGATTGGGATCGATACCATTCCAAGGCAGGCACCTGTCCTGTCAATGGGTTCTACCTAATATAAATGTTCACCATTCAAAAGGAAAAAAACATAGACAAGTATTTAGGGTGCTTCTGTTTATCTCCAGACTAGTCAAACCTGCTCACTCTTGGTTCATCCTGCCATCTCTCTCTCTCTCTCTCTCTCTCTCTCTCTCTCTCTCTCTCTCTCTCTCTCTCTCTCTCTCTCTCTCTCTCTCTCTCTCTCTCTCTCTCTCTCATTTATCATCACCTCACCCAAATCATGAGTGGTGGTAATCACCAAATAATTCTCCGGCACAAATACAACTCACTGTCTTTGTAGGAACAGCTATTTTTCTGACCAAGAAAGCCACCACCCAGCTCCCATCTCCTTGCACACACACACACATAAACACACACACACACACACACACAGCATCCATCAAGTCCATTCCAAGAGTCTGCGAATGTGAAATCAATTCGTCTTACCCAGATCAAAAAGAGAGGAAAAGAGAAAGAAAAAAGAAAAAAAAAATCTCTGTCCTACAAAAATAGCAACAGTCCATGGGGGTGGGGGATAAAAAAAAAAATACCAAATCAGGGCTGCCCGTGAACTCCAGCATGACACGTGAAGCCAAGCGCCCAGTCCGGATCCCAGTGGAGATTTACAATTAAATGTCTTAAAAAAAAAAAAATGTGTTTCCCACACCCCTGATCCACCCGGACACTTCCTCCCCTCTCCCCAATGCTCCGAACAAAGACCGAGTCTCAAGCACTTACTGGGAGCAGCTTTGCTCGTCTGATTGTCTGTGAGTCACCCCGCAGGAGGGGGGCCCCCGCCAGGGGCTGGGAGGAGGTCCCGGCTTCCTAGCTGGCTGATGGGAAGAGACAGCAACCCGGGAGCTTTCCCCTCGCAGCCTCAGACTGCGATCCATGTGCTTCCCGCCGGCCAGTCCCGGCTGCCCACGGAAAACCACATGATCACAGCTGTGACATCAGACCAGCCAGACATGACAGCCCACCGGCCGGCCCCTTCCACGCGCGGCCGCCCGCCTCCCGGGTACCTGGACCAGCGCTGGAGCAGGTGGTGCAGGGGAAGGTGATGGTTATCACACACACTCGGGTGTGGGTGTGGGTGTGGGTGGGTGTGGGTGAGCTTCTGGGAGAAGCACAAGGAGAAATAATAATAGTGATGCTGAGCCCTGGGATTTTGTTTCCAGGCTGAACTGATGCAGGATTTCCCCCCCCCCACACACACACACACACCCCGCGTGATTCAGGGGAGCTGAGGAATTGGCTGTCAGGGCTGGCAGGCCTGATGGAATCTGCAATCCACTCCCCACACCACCCCACCGTCTGTCAACAAGTCATGCATTTACAGATCCATGAGCTTAGGCAGATGTGTGAGTTGGAGTCCTAGAACCGTGTGTGTGTGTGTGTGTGTGTGTGTGTGTGTGTGTGCGTGTGTGCGTGTGTGCATGCGTGCATGGAGCTAGTCATCAGAGTTGGATCATGGCACACCCAGTGCCAACGACCAAGCACAACTCCATTCTGAAGAGATTCACATACAGTCCCACAGAAATCCATTTGCATAGCTGGGTGTGGTGGCACACCGCTGTAATCTCAGCACTTGGGAGGGCTGAGGCGGAAGTTCAATGCCAGCCTGGGTTGTATAACAGAAGCTACACACACACACACACACACACACACACCATGAAGGAAAGAAGAAAAGAGAAAAAAGGGAAGGAAGAATGAAAAAAGGAAAGGAGAGGAGGGGGATGAGATGAGAAGGGAGGGGAAAAGGAGAGCAAGACAGGAAATGAGGGGAAGGGAAGGGAGGGAAGCCTTCAGGGTTTTATTTTTTGTTCTTTTTCCCCAGAGCTGGGAACTGAACCCAGATTTCGAGCATGCCAAGTAACATTCTACAACATAGTTCAAATCCAACTTCATTCACTGTTCTGTGATTATTCTGTGGCAAGAGTTAATTATTAAGTTAAAATACAAATATTAATGATGTGCTATTTTTTCTGTCATTTTGGGTTTTTGTGTTTGGTTTGGTTTGGTTTGGGGTTGTTGTTGTTGTTGTTGTTTTGGGTTTTTTGGGGGGTTTTTTTGGGGGGGGCAGTCTTGGGGCTTACACTCAGGACCTGGGCCACAGCACCACTTCTGGCTTTTTCTGTGTATGTGGTAAGGAGGAATCAAACCCAGGGCTTCGTGTACGCTAGGCAAGCACTCTACAACTAGGCCACACTCTTGGCCTCATTTTGTTTTGAATGTCTTAAAGTCTTCGTGACCCTTAATTTCATAAATATAACTGCCCTTAACCATTTAAAATATAACACCTTTCAGGTATTTGTACCAACAGTGATCTTCCTACCTATTCCTTCATTTAGGAGCGAAGGAATGGAAAAGTGGGCCCCAAAGGCCCAATTCCTCCTCCAAAAGCTATATGGCTGAAAAGATAATATCATTATTAACGCTAAAACCTTGATTTAAGGTTTATTATTCTCGTGCACTACCGTAAGTACTCCCACATAGAGCAAGCAGAATGTTCTGGAAAATTCAGAATCTCTTTTGTATTGGAACCCTCTCGCTCAGGCCATGTCTTCCCATCTCTTTGAGTTCCTTACCTTGCTTCTTTAAACCCTTCGATAACACTATCCAATTGTTTCTCTATAAAAGAAGCATTCTTCAAACCAGGCAGTCCTGCAATTCTACCTACTCAGGAGGCCAGGATAAGGTACCTTTTGCCCAAATCTGTGCAAAAATAAGTTACAAGATTCCATCTTGTTCCATGACTGAACTTTGTGCTGGATGCCTATCATCCCAGTGAAGGAGGAAGTAGAAGAAGGAGGATCACAGTCCATACCAGCCCAGGAGTAAAGCAGAACATTATCTCAAAACTAACCAGTGCACAGAAGGGGTGCAGCCATGAAGTCATGGCTCCTGTCTCATCCTATTTATGTAGTAGGCTGAGAACTGAAAATCACAATTCAAACTGAGCCCAGGCAGGAAAATCCACGTGACTCATATCTTCCACTGATCACCAAAAAAGCTGGAAGGAGAGCTGTGGCTCAAGTGGTAGAGAGCCTGCCTCGTAAGTGTGAGGACCAGAGTTCCAGCCACAGTAGCACTTCACACACACACCCAAAAAGAAGCATTCTTTGGGAAGTAATATGCTAACATAGCAATCCTCTCTCTCTGTGGTTAAGCTACCAATCATTAAGTAATTAACTTTTTTTGGTAATTTATTTCTCTCTTTCATTAGGATAGCCTACCAGAAGTTGAACTATTGGATCAAAGAAAACAGTCTCATTAAAATGAAATGGTGTCTAGGGAAGATAGAAAGCTGCAACTCTCAACCTTCCTCATAAAGTATGACCTTGTGAACACAATTCTGCCCCTTTTGCCTGAAAGAAAATCACCCTTGACTTTCTTCATAGGAACCAGAAACACTTACCTGAGACCTAGCTTTAATTATAGTATCATAATTAAATTATAATTACACTTAAGAAATGGCAGAGCAAAGAAAACTGGGCCCTTAAATGATAGAAGAAAATAGTTTTGTTTTTTTAAGACACAGTATTCTGGTACTATTTTGCTACTTTTGTTAGGCTTTTCCCCAACTAGTACAAATGCTGTGATCTTTTTGACTTCTAATTCATTTTGCCAAATTAACTAGGAAGAGAGCCAACCATTAGGTGACATTTCCATTTGTGCTTATGAAATCACAATTTTACTGCATTGTTCAGCATTCGCAGCTTACTTCTTTCTTCCAGAGAAAACCTACTGGTGTGGCAAAGACAGAAATAGTGATAGTCTCTTTTTATTATGGTGAAATTGAACCTGATTCAATAATTACTATTCATGGACATGTCACCTTTTGATAAATGCTTCTTTAAACTTTCATGCATTTTTCAATACAGTTCTGGTCAATTCTGTTATGTTTCACTGCTTGTTTTTGTCAGTCATGGGGCTTGAACTCAAAGGTCTGGCCTGAGCTTTTATGTTTAAGGTAACTACTCTACCACTCTGACCCACAGGGCAATTTCTGGTTTTCTGGTGGTTAATCGCAGTTTCACTGACTTTCCTTTCCAATGGCTTTAAACATGGATCCTCAGATCTCAACCTCCTGAGTAGCCAGGATTATAGGCATGAGCCACCAGCCCTCAGCTTTACCATTAGTTTTTCAGCTCAGCTTTCATGAAACACTGAAATGCTGTACTATTATCATTGGTGATGTTTCCATTGGAAGTTGTTTCATTGGAAGTTCTCATAATAATCATTTTGGACCCAAAATATGAGTCTCTGCTGAAAAGGAAGTGAGACTCCTTAGGGAAAAGGCAAATGGCAGATCTGAAGAAGAGAATATGCAGGGTAAGCTTCGGATACTGTCTTATGCCAGAAAGCAAGGAAATTATCCAGAAGGCACTGGAGTCCGTAAAGGGAGGCCCTCAAAAGACCAGCTTTATCTGCATCTTTTCCTTGCTTGGACTTTTAAAAAGCCACTCCAAGCCAGGTGCCAGTGGCTCATCCCTGTAATCCTAATGACTAAGGAGGCTGAAATCTGAACCCCATGATGAGAAGCCAATCCCAGAAAGTAAAGTCTATTAGATTCTTATCTCCAATTAATCCCTAAACAGCTGGAAGTGGAGCTGTGATTGAAGCACAAAAGCTCATGACAATATCTAGGCCCTGAGTTCTAGCCCTAAGACCTACACACACACACACACACACACACACACACACACACACACACACACACACACACACACGCTCCAAACAAGGCCCCATTCAACAAATAAATGCGATGGGATGGCCCATCCTTGAAAGCATTCTAGGCTCACAGTAGGTATAGAGAGGAGGATCATGGCATGAGGCTGGTTCCAGGGAAAATGTGAGTGAAGCTAGATGAAAATCACCTAAATCAAAAAGGGTTGAGGCTCAGTTCATGAGATAGAGGGCTCTTTGTTCAACCCCCAGTACTACGAAACAAAACAAAATAAAATAAAATTAGTTCATTGATACTTTTCCTCATAGGTCTCTTTGTTTTCCTAGGCGAGGATCAATGGGTAAGCTGACTATTACTTCACTCAGCATCGGTCAGTCATCTACAAAGCTGAAATCATCTAAACTCATTTCTTCCTATGTCTGGCCCTGGACCCAAAAACTAAGGAAGAAGAGATTCCTTAATCACCTTTCTTTGTCTCCATCCACCCTCATCAACATGATAGTTTGAGTGGTCAGATTTCACTAAAAGCATTGGTCCCAAGAGATTGCCAGGCACAAGTGAGGGAGAGAGTGTCAACATCATGTTACATGAACATCTGGGCCCATATCGTGTGATGTGGACTACTGTGCCCAGCACAGGCTGTCGAGGCATCACGAGAAAATACAACTGATTGACCTACTCAGATATGTAACATCTTAATAAATAATAATAAAGTAAAAAATAAAATTGTTAATAAAGAAAACCCCACATTGTCCACAAATTGGGGTGATTATTATACCAATTTCTTACTCAATGGCAGAAAAAAGAGAAATCAATCCTTCTTTTCACATCAACTTTCAATTCATAACCACAACAACATCCAAAAATTGGTCCAGTTAGCAAAGGAGTGCTACTACAGAAGTTTTTAGCCAATGAGAGGGAAATGATTAGCAATTTGAAAACAAAAAATTCATCATTTTACAACTTGCAATATGACAATTAGTAAAGCCAAGGTCAGCAATAAGTGTTGAAGGCATAAAGTACAAGGTTGATAAGGTATCAGATAACTGATGTTATAATCTTCTGTTAAGCTATTAACAGAGAGTATATAATTGAACAAAGAAAGTTGCTGACCTGAGCTTGTAATCTAGAGTGAAGAAACTGAAATCTGAGGATCTCTCTCTCTCTCTCTCTCTCTCTCTCTCTCTCTCTCTCTCTCTCTCTCTCTCTCTCACACACACACACACACACACACACACACACACACACAAATACCACTACATGGAAAAATCACAACAGATAGGGTTTTTTTTCCTCACTTACCATTAATCCAGAGACTGGTTTTAGTGTTGTAGAAAGGTCACAGTACAACTCAGACTGATCAGCTCCTGAACCAGTATGATACAAGCCCCAGTACTGGGGCTTGAACTCAGAATCTGGATGCTGTTTCTAAGCTTTTCACTCAAGGCTGGCACTTTACCATTTGAACCACATCTCCACTTCTAGCTTTTTGCTGGCTAATTGACGATAAGAGCTTCATAGACATTCCTGCTGGCTTTGAACTGTGATCCTCAGATTTCAATCTCTACAGCAGTTAGTAATCCACTATTATGGACCAAGGGAACCTGGCTCAATACAATATAATATGTACAGCATCGCCCAGACATTATTCAAAATGTTTTGCCTGACTTGTTACAATTTTAGATCAAAATTTCCTTACTGCCAGGTCCCTATGGCTAATGCCTGTAATCCTAGCTACTCAGGAGGCTGAGATCTGAGGGTTATGGTTTTAAGCCAACTGGGACATAAAAGTCCATGAGACTCCTATCTCCAGTTAACCGCCAGAAAATCAAAAGTGGCACTGTGGCTCAAAGTGGTAGAGTGCTTGCCTCCATTATTTACCATAGTGAAAATATGGAATCAGCCTAAATGCCCCTCTGTAGATAATTGGATCATGAGGATATGGTACTTATACACAATGGAATTCTATGCTGCTGTCAGAAAGAATGCCATTGCTCCATTCGTAAGGAAATGGAAAGACTTGGAAAAAATCATATTAAGTGAAGTAAGCCAGACCCAAAGGAACACAGGTTCAATGGTTTCCTTTATTTGTAATAATTAGTATACATCTAGGACTCTCCTACCCGAGGATTACATTAGCTCAAAACCTAAGTACATACGATTATATAGGATGAGACTAAATGAAAGGAACTCCAGGATATGGAAACAAGAGCTTTTATCTTGTGTGGTTGTTGTTCTTAATGTACTATGTCATTTTTCTTCTCTTTTTTTTGTCCTTATGGTTAATCTTGTATTGTTACAGTATCTGACTTAGTTATCTGGCATATTGTATATACATTTATTTTTTTATTTGAAATAGAACATGGAAGGAAGAAAAACAAAATGATTAGGAGAGGTGTGGGGAGGGAAATGGAGACAAAAACATGAGAAGGGGTATCAATGTGTAGATTGTATAACTAGCAAACACAAGACCCTAGGTTTGAACCTATGTTTGAACCCTAGAACTACCAAAACAAGGGGGAGAGAGAGAGAGAGAGAGAGAGAGAGAGAGAGAGAGAGAGAGAGAGAGAGAGAGAGAGAGAGAGAGAGAGAGAGAGAGAGAGAGAGAGAGAGAGAGAGAGAGAGAGAGAGAGAGAGAGAGAGAGAGAGAGAAACAATCTAGAAGAAAGACAGTGTAGAGTTCATTAAAATTTAAATGATAGCCAGAGGAAGCAAGGAAGCAATTATATAAATCTAAAAGGTAAAATTCTACCAGAAAATTGGTACCATTTCCCCCCACTCACACCCAAGGCAAGAAACTCCAAAGAGAAAAAAAGAGGGAGAGGGGAGGAGCTCCTTCCCTTTCAGGGACCCAAAGAGAAATAAGTGTTGTAGGTCTATAATGAGCCAACTCCTGACCCATTCAGTTTATTGTGGGGATTCTAGTTCAAACAACTTAACTAGAAAACACACTTTGGAAGCCAGGTGCTGGTGGCTCATGCTGGTAATCCTGGCTACTCTGGAGACTGAGATATGAGGATCGCGTTTCAAAACCAACCCCAGGCAGAAAAGCCCATGAGACCCTTATCTCCAATAAACTACTCAGAAAAAGCCAAAAGTTGCACTGAGGTTCATGTGGTAGAGCACTAACCTTGAGCACAAAAGAGGCTCAAGGACAGTGCTCAGACCGTGAATTTAAGCTCCAGGAGCAGGGGAGGCAGAGGAGGAAAGAATAAGAAAATGTGCTTAGGAAACAACTAAAGAAATCTGATTGTAAAGTTGGTATTGAAAGATATCAGAAAATTGTCATTCCCTGGAAATCTAATAATAATGACAGTATTATGCATAATTAAGAAAATAACCTTTTTAGAAATATGTTCTAAAGGACAGGGGCAGGTGTCAGCAGCTTAGACCTATAACCCTAGCTATTCAAGAGGCTGAGATTTGAGGATCATGGTTCAAAGCCAGCCTAGTCAGGAAAGTCTGTGACACTCCTATCTTCCATTAACTACTAAAAAGCTAGAAACGAAGCTGTGGCTCAGAGTTGTAGACCACTAGCCTTGAGCCCAAAAGCTCAGAAACATTGCCAAGACATTGAGCTCAAGTCCCAGGACTGGCACCAAAAACAAACAAAAAGTATGTGCTAAAGATTGAATGGATAAAATAACATGCTTATAGTTTATAATCTCAGGGGAAAATTAATGTGAGCAAAATGCTAATCATCAGTAAACCTAGATAAAGAATATATGAGTAGTTTCTCTAACATTTTCTAGTTGTTATGGTTTGATTATTTGACACAATTCAACACTTCATTTGAACTACCTGGAAGTTTTCTAGATGGATCTGCCTTTTCTCTATTGCTGAGCTAATTGTTCTCCAACAATGGATTAAGTAAGCCTTCTGCTTCTTCCAGTTATCATCCCCTCCTTCATTAAATTGTGGACACATCAAGGTCCCTTTCTGGTAATCATTCCGTTCATTTGTCTGTACTGTCATTGTAATATAATTAGTATAGCTTTACTAAGTGATGAA
Source organism: Megascapheus bottae (assembly GCF_031878675.1). Classification (NCBI taxonomy): domain Eukaryota; kingdom Metazoa; phylum Chordata; class Mammalia; order Rodentia; family Geomyidae; genus Megascapheus; species Megascapheus bottae. The sequence continues at coordinate 7,987,933 of NC_143531.1, forward strand.
CCAATCTGTTTTCAATTTTCCAAGCCATTATTTTCCCTTTTTCCATTATTATCTATTTGGAGAATTTCCCTCCAACTTCCAGAAATCCAAGCTTTCTTTCCTTTAAGTTTCTTTCTTTCTTTTTTTTTAATCTTTCTTTTTTTGTGGGTCATGGGGCTAAAACTCAGCCTGGCTCTTGTCCCTGAGCTCTTCAGCTCAAGGCTACAGCCCTATCCTTGAGCCAAGCCCCACTTCCCGTTTTCTAGAGGTTAACTGGAGATAAAAGTCTCAGGTCCTTTTATGCCAGGTCTAGCTTTGAACCTTGATCCTCAGATCTCAGCCTCCTGAGTAGCTAGGATTATAGGCATGAGCCACTGGCACCCAGCTCCTTTAAGTTTCTATTAAGCAATTGCAAAGAGGTTTGTTTGTTGATTTGTTTCTGTCTTTGTATTGTTATTTTTCTGTAACAGTGTCTCACTGTAAGCTCAGGATGATCTTGCACTCTTGAGAGCCTCCTGCCTTAGTTTCCCTACTGCTAGGATTGCAAGCATGAAGTATCATAGCCAGCTCTCGTGGCTTTGATTAAAATTTAACTGAGAAAAATGATCATCTCCACAATATTGACAATCTAATTCCACTAAAAGCCTCAGATTTAAGCCAGGTGCCCGTGGTTCATGCTTGAAATCCTAGCTTTTCAGGAGAATAAGATTGGAGGATCATGACTGGAAGCTAGTCCAGGCAGTAAAGTCTCTGAGATTCCTAGATCCACTAAACTATCAACAAAGCCAAAAGGAGAACTATGGCTAATGTGTGCACATGCACATCTCATACACACAGGCCCTCAATTTTATTTCTTCCCAATATTGATGGCTAATTTGCTTTCCTCCCATTCTCCACATTCTGCTCTCTTGAGTGACATGAAATTTATATACTTGTTTGTCCACATAAAAGAAGACACCAATTAGAGTCCCAGTTGATACAGTCATTTCCGTTTTGACTAGATTTTTCACTCTGTCTTTTGTGCTTCTCCCCACTGCGGGATGCGCTGACTTTGTCAGTGTTTGCTCCTGCAATGGGAAACCCACTTCGAAGGACTGAAGATTCCAAATGTGTGGTCCAAACATTGCAAAAAATATCACAAAGAATCATCATTCCCTTGGCCCTGGAAGCTCAGCGGCTACTGATGCACTCTAGACAATGTCCTGCTCCTAGCTGTTCTCTACCCTGTGCGTTTGAGTTTGCAGAGAATTCAAAGACTTAGTCTTAAACTAGACCCTCCTGCTACGAATTGATGGCTCACACCTATAATCCTAGCTACTCTGGAGCTAAGATGTGAGGCACACCATTCAACGCCAGCCAGGCTAGGAAAGTCAATAAGACTCTTAGCTCCAACTAACCGACAAAAATGCTAAAAGAGCAGTTGTAGTTTAGCCTTGAGTAAAAAAGCTAATGGACAGTGCCCTAACTTCTAACTTCAAGTCCCAGAACTAGCACTAAACATAAATAATAAAAAAGACCAAAAAAAAAAAAGACTAGAACTTCATTTTCTTGAACATAAAACTACATAAATTCTGAATCTTTTCTATATACACATGGTTATTTTTATCCTTGTGAGATTGCATATTTTTTTCCTATCAGTCCATTATTTCAGCCTATCAATCCTAACTATTTTCCAAGGCATAAAAACATAGTCATCTGATATTTTACTAAACACATCTTTATTTTGACCTCATCTACAAAGTCAAAACAGTAAAGAGCCATGCCCTGTAACAAAGAAATTAAATTCTCCTTCGAGGAGATTGCTTAAGACAGGTTGAAATACTGGGTCTTTAGTTTTGCCTTACCAAAGGAGGACCAAGGTCAATTTGATCTTGTTTGTTGTGATTCTTCCTAATGGGTCTTCTTCAGTGTGAGTGTGGGGGAAAAATACGTTTTTCTTTTTTGTGCCCATCTTGGGGATTGAACTCTGGGCCTAGGCACTATCTTTGAGGTTTGTGCTCAAGGCTAGTACTCTAGCACTTGAGCTACAGTTCCACATCCAGCCTTTTTGGTAGTTTATTTGAAATAAGAGTCCCTTGGACTCATCCTCCCAGCCTGGCTTTGAACCTCCATCCTCAGATTTTAATCTCCTGAGTAGCTAAAATTTCAGGCCTGAGCCACAGCTGTCCAGCTGAATGTAAAGATGTGATCACAATTGAGAAGATCGCACAGGTTATCAAGAGGAACAATGAGTTTCAGGAACCAGAAAGAGTTCAGTACTGCTGGGCTGAGAATTGTGAAAAGCCAAGAAATGAGAGCAGAAAAATAGTTCGCACAGAACTCCATCTCTTTGGAAACCATGCTAATGAATTCCAACTTTACCCCATCAGGGAGAGATGGAAACAGGCCACCTAGTATCCAATTTCCCTCAAGACTCATTTCATTTGTCTAGTGAAATCTTACAAAGATACGAAAATCTAGATTCAAAGTAATGCCAATCAAAATACTATTTCATTCTTTACAAATAGAGAACAAAACACTGGTAATATTTGTGTGGACAGACAATACTAAATAGTCAAAGAGATCATAGAACAAATCTGAAGACATTCCCATACTTGACTTCCAAACATAAAATCAAGTAATGATAACCAAAGCAACATGGTACACACACCAGAGCAAAGACATAGAATCAACTTAGGTCTCCATCAATGGACAAAGAGACTATTTTCATGCACAAGAGAATAGTCTTCAGGTATTTAAAAAAAGTAATGGAATTCTGTTATTTGCAGCAACATGGATGGAACTGAATGATGTTTTATATTAAGTGAAATGTCAAGCACAGAAAGACCAGAATCAGGGCAGTGGCAGTAATAGAACAGCAGCCATAAGGCCTCGAGATCAAACCCTAACTACCCCCAAAGAGGGAAAAAAAAAATACAATTACCACCCATTCTCATTTACAGATGGGAACTTAAAAAAGTAAATTTTCTAGAAGTAGAAGACAGGATGGATACTTCCTAGAACATAATTGTAGCATCATGGTTTCTGCTAAGACGACTATGGCGCATGCTCAGGATGCATGGATCCCAGTACACTGCTAGAAATGCATTTACCCCACGGGCCCGCACACTTCCCCCTAAAGACATGCTGCCTCCAAACACAGCTGGACTTGCACTTCATCCCTTTCGTCAAACAGATTCACTTTTATCTTGAATGGCTGGTGAAGAAGCATCATTTGCTTTGTGGAAACATAGGCAAAATTAAGAACAAGACAATGGTCAGCACATCACATGCTGACTTAACCACAGCTGACCATCGTGCAAGACAGATGGCACATCTCCCAGCGCACGGAGACACATTCCTGTCTGTGTGGGAATTTAAACATTTTATTTTCCCAAGTTTCTTAGAATTTTCTTTTCCCACACCCAAGTGACCAGAGCTATATGTTGCATCTAACTGGATCACTAAGCAAGCATGATACAAAGGATGTCTTTGTAAACACTGTTTATTTTTGCTTCCTGCTGGTTTCTTGTGATTTACATAGCTATCTATATTTATGGTCCTGGGCACATCCTGTAACTTCATGGCTTTCAGATGAAATAGTAATAGCTGACGGGCTGGGAGGTTGGCCTAGTGGTAGAGTGTTTGCCTAGCATGCACAAAGACCTGGGTTCGATTCCTCACATACATAGGAAAAAGCCAGAAATGGTGCTGAGGCTCAAGTGGTAGAACTCTAGCCTTGAGAAATCCCAAGGACAGTGCTCAGTCCCTGAGCCCAAGTCCAGGACTGGCAAAAAGAAAAAAAAAAAGAAATAGTAATAGCTGGGTGACTAGTGGTTCACACCTATAATTTTAACTACTCAGGAGGCTGAGGTCTTAAGAACTGTGGTTCAAAGCCATCCCCAACTAACTACCAAAAATCTAGTAGTAGAGGTATGATTCAGGTCATAAGTAGAGTGCAAGCCTTGAGTGAAAATGCTAAGGAACAATGCCCATGCCCTACTCCTACAAATAAATACATAAAGGGACTGGGAACATGACTTAGTGGTAGAGTACTTGCCTAGCGTGCATGAGGCCCTGGGTTTGATTCCTCAGGACCACAACTAATAAGAAAAAATGTAACCTTTGTGAAGATAAAACATTTTCATACATAATTGAGAAGGAGGAATTGTTTAGCTCTCTGAAGAAGCTTTTGGCCTATGACTCTCCTAAGAAGCAACAAATTATCTGCTTCTTCCTGGATCCAATCCCACAGGAAATAACTCTTAATTCATAAATCATTAATTCTGCCATGGCATCCTAAAGGAAGACTGATGTAAGGAGCAAAAATGAAAACATCAACAACTTCATCTGAAACTATACCTAAATATTCTACCCTAAGGCCTTCCTCAATTTAACTGATCTATAAATTGAACTTTTTCCTCAGGAAAGCTGTAACTCCCTTCTCTTCCCATTTTGCTCAGTGTTCTAAGCCAGTCACTAAGCAGTCATCTCCTACACCAATGCATATTATAAGACGTCAGTCATCAAATCCTAAAAACAGACACTCAGATTTAATATAAAACTTCTTGCCATTCCTGAACTTATGAAAAAAAAATTGCCTGCCTTCCAATTCACCATGCCCTCAACCTCACTCCACACTGCAGTGAGATTGTCTTTGAAGAACACAACTGCAGTATGATACAGCCTTTCTGCAGTGCAGACCCATGAAAAGAGTTTTAGGTTTTCTTGTATGCTATTACTAAAGCTTGAACTCAAAGCCTGGCCATTGTCCCTTAGCTTTGCCAGTCAGATCTGACACTACTACTTGACCCATACCTATACTCTAGCTTTTTCAAGATTTCTTGGGATTGAGTCTGTCTTTTCTAATCTAACCATGCTCCTCAGATCTCAACCTCCTGAGTAGCTGGGATTACAAGTGGAGCTGCTGTACCTGGTGGAAGAGGGATTGGAGGAGTTATTTGGAACTTATGCTATAGCTCTGACCATCTCTTGTCTTCCTTCCCAGATTGTTTTTAAGCTGCATTTTTTTTTAGTTTTTCTAAATACACACTTATGTGCTGTTTCTTCCAAAAAGAAGTAGCTTCTTTTGTTGCCTGGCTAAGTGCATTCCTAACTCATTGACTCGGTTATCATTTCCTCCAAGGAGCCTCTGGTTAATCTTCCATCAACGTGGTGATGGGGGAAGGGACTCTTTCCTGTGCTACCACAAAATCCTGTTGCTCTCTCTGCCATTTATTAATGCTTAGAAATTATGCTAGGTGCCAGTGTATCGTATCTGTAATCCTAGCTACACAAGAGACTAAGACCAGGAGAATCAAGACTGGAAGCCAGCCCAGGCAGAAAAGTCCGCATGACTCCATCTCTAATTAACCAGCCACAAGTTAGAGGCCTGAATAAGGGATAGGGTGCCAACAGTAAGGGAAAATTGAAAAAATGCTGAGTGAGAGAATGAGGCCTTGAGTTCAAGTCCTGGTACAGGAAGAAAGGAAGAGAGAAAGAGAGAGAGAAAGGAAGGAAGGAAGGAAGGAAGGAAGGAAGGAAGGAAGGAAGGAAGGAAGGAAGGAGAAAGAAAAATTGATCCATGGTAGCATGGTATTTTAAATGTTATATTCAGGAAGGCAATTTAATGTGACATTATTAACTGTATATTAACTAATATTAACTGTAATAAAAACCATGAGAGCATGATTACTTATAACATTTTTATGCCTATTAAAAAGAAAGTTGGGCCAGAGATTATAGTGACTCATGCCTATAATCCTTAGGAGATTGAGACCTGAAGATCACAATTTGAAACCAGTCTAGGAAGGAATGTCTGAGAGACTCCTATCTCCAGTTAACTAGCAAAATAATAGGAATTAGTGCAGTAGTTCAAATGGTAGATCACCAGCCTTAAGTGCAAAAGCTAAGAAACCACATCCAAGATCTAAGTTCAAGCCTCAGTACCAACATGCAAGTATGTGTGTGTGCGTGTGTGTGTGTATGTACACACTCGTACATCTTTGTACAAATGTGACTGGATAAATATATCTAATCTAATCAGACTAGAGACAGAAGAGACTCAGAAAGACCTGTCTAGATTTTTTCTGACCTCTATATGAAACATTCCTTACTCCTGAATGAGGACAGGACCATTTTGGAAAAAAAGAAAGAATCATCAAGGGATAAGAGAAAAGAGAGTGATCTTCCTAGGTTTCATGGCTGTTTTTAGTGGAGAGAGGCTGTCATTCCTATGACTTGATGCAGAACAGAGAAAAGAGGTAAGAGACAGGAGGGTGAGGAGAACAGTGCCCTTCCAATGCCCTTCAGTTGAAAGCACTCAGATCTCCAAGGCCATGTACTCTGGGGTACTGTGTCCTGAGCCACACCCACAGTTACTGTGCATGGAACCCAGCAGAGAACTGCAATCTCAGTCCCTCTCCTGGCTTCTGGAATAGCCTAGCACCCTGTCCCCATGTATCTTATTCTGAAATTCAGACTTCACAGAAATCCAAAGCAAAGTAGAGCTCATCTGTAGAGGACAGCAAAGGAATTTGGAAATTACACACCCTAGCATGAACCGGCTACTACCCTTCCGGGCTTACTATTCACAATCACACTTGCTTCTCCTAATACACTTTGGCTCATACATACAGCCAAGCGAAGAACCACAGCCATTAGTAGTCCCCAGATTCATATTGCCTGCTTGTGCTGGTACTAGGAGTCAACTCAAGTTGTCTCCTGACACTAGAGCCCAGGGTCTATTGTCCTACCATGTTTCCCATTGGGTTGAGGTGTGTCCCTACCACCTCCCTGGAAAGAGTTGTGCTACCCTGTGATCAGACATCCACAGTCACATTCTCCTTCTGTTGGCAGATGAGATGAGACTCTTGGCAGCAAGCTTATTCTTTGATGAAAGCAATTTAGAGTCGGTCCTAGAATGGGGGAGGGACAGGAAAAAGAGGCAGGTGCCTCTTCCCACGCTCAGACTGGAGAACAACCACCAAAGAAATTAAACCTGGGGGAGGGAAATGGGTACCAAGACATGTGAAAGGGTATCAATGTATGTGAATTAATGCACCTTCTATCTAGCAAATATCATGTAACCCTTTTACTAATTACAATAAAAAAAAGAAATTAAACCTGATGCCTGAACAATCATTAAATATAAATTCAGGTTAGATACTGTTCTTCTTTACAAGCTAACTTCATTATATGGCTTTTCCAGGAAAGTTTGTTGTGGGATTAATCTTACTTTATTGGTTAGGAATAGACAGAACAATAAATAAATGAGTATATACTCTGCTTCTCACTGATCATTTAGTCAATAAAATATCTTACAACAAATGACCTGATTCTTCTCCCAGACAGCAAGAAGAGTTGTCAAAATACTGTATTCAATACATCAAATCTTACAAATGACATCTTAATTCACAGCAACCGATTTTATAAGGTTCCTAAGTGAGGAGAATGTGGATATATCTCAGAAGTTGACAGTGTGCCTAGAAAACTCTAGGATTTCCATCTCAGGCACCAAAAAGAGGAAGGAAGGTAAAGAAAAGAATGAAAGAGGGGGCTGGGAGTTTGGCCTGGTGGCTAAAGTGCTTGCCTAGCATGCACAAAGACCCTGGTTCGATTCCTTGGTACCACATATATAGCAAAAAGCCGGAAGTGGTGCTGAGGCTCAAGTGGTAGAGCTCTAGCCTTGAGAAAGTCCAAGGACAGTGCTCAGGCCCTGAGCTCAAGCCCAGGACTGGCAAAAAAAAAAAAAAAGAATGAAAGAGGGAAGAGGAAGCTGGGGTTGGGGGCTCACACCTGTAACCCCAGTTACTTAGGCTGCTGAGATTTGAAGATCACGGTTCAAAGCCAGCCTGGACAGAAAAGTCCTTAAGATTCTTATCTCCAATGAACCACCAGAAAACTGAAGTGGTGCTATGGCTCAAAGCAGTAGAATGCTAGTCTTGATTGAAAAAGCTCAGGGACAGCATGTAGGCCCTGAGATCAAGTCCCACAACCAACCAAAAAAAAAGGAGGTGAAGGAACACAGAAGAGGAAAGGAAGGAAGGAAAAAAAGGTGGATGTCTAAGTGAAAAATCTGTACAAATAATTTACCACCTTTTAAAGTATTTTCATGGCTTAAAAAGCAGTTCTTCTTGATTATGGAAGCATTTCAGGGGTTTATATTTGCACTATGAAGTGTGTTTCTCAATACGTGTGATGGGGGAGGCTGCTCAGCAATTAGTGTCTGTATAAATGTGCAAGAAAATGCTTCATGAATCACAGGAAGGGGCTGTTAGTTTCTGTGAAGGATCACATTTCCCTCTGAGCTTTCATTTTCTCAACTACAAAACATGAGATTTAACAGAAATCATCTTTAAGCATGCTTTCCATCTTTGAATTTCTAAATTTTGGTTATTGAACAATAGGATAAACCAATACATAAAGTATCTTTAAAAAAAAAACCATGTAATGGTATGATAAGGCAAAATTCTTCGCAAGTATTCTCACTGTAAATAATGATGAAAAACTATTGGTTTTTTTTAACTGCCTTTCTAAATTATCATTTGATACTTAATGTACCTTTAAATTCTTTGAACAAAATGTAAATATGATTTTAGTCTTCCACAGCAATAATTCTGTCTTACCTTAAAAGTTTAACTAGCCAGGTACTGCTCATGCCTATAATCCTAGCTACTCAGGAGACTGAAATCTGAGAACTGTGGTTCGAAGCCAGCTGGGGCAGAAAAGTCCATGAGACTCTTATCTCCAATAAACTACTCAGAAAAAGCTGGAAGTGATGCTGTGGCTTAAGCAGTAGAGCACTAGTGTTGAGCACAGAGAGGCTTGGGGATAGCTTGGGTCCAAGCTCCAGGGCCAGGAAAAGTAAAATACCTTCAATGTTAGGCATAACAGCTTATGCCTACTACTCAGGAGGCTTAGATCTTAGGATCACGGTTCAAAGCCACCTTGGGGAGAAAAGTTCATGACATTCTTATTTCTAATTAACCACCAAAAAGCTGGAAATGGAGCTGTGACTCAAGTGGAAGAACACCAGCCTTTCGGGAAAAAAAAAAAGCTAAGAGAAAGTAACCTGGCCTTCAATTCAAAATCCTAGATTGATGTAAAAAAAGATAACAATACTATTCATTTTTAAGGATGATTTTCTTCAAATGTTTACTTGTTAGTACACTCAATTCTGATTTTTTTTATTTTTATTTATTTATTTTTTTTTTTTTTTTTTTTTTTGGCCAGTCCTGGGCTTGAGCTTAGGGCCTGAGCACTGTCCTTGGATTTTCTCAAGGCTAGAGCTCTACCACTTGAGCCTTAGCACCACTTCCGGCTTTTTTTATATGTATGTGGTACCAAGGAATCGAACCCGGGTATTCATGCATGCTAGGCAAGCACTTTAATCACTAGGCCAAACTCCCAGCCCTCAATTCTGATTTTTGCCTGGTGAAAAATGTATGCCATTGCCTATTGAAAAAGTATATGTTAAACACACACACACACACACACACACACACACACACACACACACACATAAAGAAAAATGTGGTCATGTTCTCTAACACCCATTATTAGTATCTGCTCATAACATACAACATATCTATCAAATTATTCTGAGTCTGTCTTTTAAAAGAGATAACCACATTGTCAAGATATAAATATTCCTTGACTTCTGGTGAAATGATTTGGAAGTTCCTAAGTGGATAGGAATATACCCTCATAGCTAAATGACATGGGGAGCTCTTGAAACAAGAGGTTGCTTTGCCTCTGCCTTGATTTGTTTCCATCATCTCTACACTGTGTTCCTAAAATTCCCCCAGAATGAGATCATGCCTGGTTTACAAATGTGAACCCCCAGAGATGCCAGTCTTCAGAAGTTCCCCCACTATCACCTGCTCTTTCAAGTTCAGGGGAAACGCCTTTCTTGAGAGGGGGATCCCGCTCCACTATTATTGACAGATGTCACAATAGCTTCTTTGAAAACACTCCAAGATGGCGCCCCCTGCCTCCCACAGCATCTACCAAAGGTGCAACACACCTCTGTGTGTCAGAACACCCTCCTGTTGAGCAGGAATATGCTTCCTGAAGCCTCCACACAAAACTCCAACTTCTGAAGCCATACAGCCTACACTGAACCTCTCTACACAACAAAGCATGTTGAAGATGGTGGTTCAAAGCCAGCCCAAGCAGAAAAATTTATGAGACACTATAATCAACCACCAGAAAACCAAAAGTAGAGCTGTGGCTCAAGTAGTACAGCACCAGCCTTGAGCAAAATGAGCTCTGAGATAGCACTCGAGCTCTGAGTTCAAGCCCCAGTACTGGCAGACACACACAAAAAAATTATTTAGAAGTTGCAGGGGTGTGTCTGTGTGTATCTGTGTGTGTGTCTGTCTGTCTGTCTGTGTGTCTGTGTCTGTGTATGTATATCTGTGTGCTCCTGAATACAGGACCTTGGGCTTCATATTCTTGCTCAGGTTTTTAAACTCATGGTGGTTGTACAGCATCTTTAGTTCCAAGAGAGTTTTTTGGTGTGTTTGTGCCAGTTTGAACTAATACTAGGGCTTGAATTCAGGGCCTGAGCACTTTCCCTTAGGTTTGCTGGTTTTGTTTTTGTGTTTGTTTTTGTCAAAGCTAGCACTCTAACTCTTGAGCCACAGCTCCACTTACAGCTTTTTGGTGATTAACTGAAGATAAGAGTTTCCTGGATTTTATCTGCCCATAATGGCTTTGAACCATGGTCTTTAGACTGAATAGCTAGCATTTACTGGCTTGAGCCACTGGCAATCAGCTCTGCTCCAAGGACTTTCCTGCCTGAGTCTGTGAGATTCTTATCTGCAATGAACCACAAGAAAACTGGAAGTGGAATGTTAATAAGATCATAGGGTGAGACTAAATGGAAGGAATTCTAGGATATGGAAACAAGAGCTTTATCTTGTGTGATTGTTGTTCTTAGTGTACTATGTTATTTCTCTTCTCTTTTGTTGTTGCCCTTTGGTTAATCACATATTGTTACTGTATCTGACTTTGTTACCTGGTATATTATATATATATATATGTTTATTTGTTTATTTGAAACAGGAAAGGGAAGAGGGAAAAACAAAATGATTGGGAGGGGTGGGAGAGGGAAATAGGGATAAACACATGAGAAGGGGTATTAATATGTGAGAAGTAATGCATCTACTACCAAACGAATGTAACTGTAACTCCTCTATACATTATCCTGACAATTTTTTTAAAAAAAGACTGAAAAAAGAAAAAAGAAGTAGAATGCTAGCCTTGAACGTAAAAGCTCAGGGACAGTGTGCAGGCCCTGAATCCAAGTCCCATGAGCGACAAAGTAAATAAAAATAAAATAAAATGGCATCCAAGCACAACTGTATTCATATCTGAGAACTTGAGGCCTGTGGTTCAAAGCCAGCCAGGAGGGGGAAAAAAATGTCTGGAAGTGTCAAACTTCTATTAATCAGCAAGCTGCCAAACTGCAAATGTGGATCAAGAGGTTGAGAGCAAGCCTCAGGTTCCGAGTTCAAGCCCTGGCACCAGCATACACACAAACAAAAAGAAGAAAACGTGCTAGGCACATAGCCTGGGGTCTATCTCCATTATTAAAAAAAGAAGAGAAAAGAAACAGGAAATAAAAAATATAAGTAACTACATCTATTATTATTTGACATATAAATTACGCTGTATTTTAATATTATTACTAATCAATGTGCAGCTAAAAGGATATGTACATTCCCTTTCTAAATTCATGTGCTTCTTTTGTAATTAAAACCATTCTCGCTTCCTTGACTGCTTCTCTCTGTTACTTTGTTTCCCTTCCTTGGACCTAAATTGAAATGAGAGCCTTACTGGTGCCAGCAATAGAATTTAAAAATCTTTAGTCTGGGCTCTTGTAGCTCTGCAGGCCTTAATGGCACCCTCCTTGCCTGGAGATGCCCCGCCAGCTCATTTCCTGCCCCCCCAATGAGGCTAATGGGCTTCGTGACAGCATTTGCTCTGAGGTCTAAAGACTGCCAGCTGGAGATGGTGGTCTTTGTGAGCACAGCGGCCTCTGCTGGCAGACTTCCCAGGAGAAGAGACATCTTGAAGGATTCTTGCAGTAAAATCTTGGTTCTGGGATAAAGAGAATGTCAGGCTCTATTGTAAACATGTTCTTTTCCTTCTATTTTAAGCTTGTGTGACTGGATCAGTGGCTCATGCTTAGCTACTGTAGAGGCAGAGATCTGAGAAGTGAGGTTCAAAGCCAACCCTATCATCAAAGTCCAGGAGACTCCTATCTTCAGTTAACCACCCAAAAACAAGAATTGTGGTTCAACTGGAAGAATGCCAGCCTTGAGCAAAATTTTAAAAAAAGGAAAGGACCAGGGCCCACATCCTGAGTTCAAGCCCCAAGACAAGACTTGAGATATATATATATATATATATATATATGAGAATTTTTCTCATGTGTTTATGTAACTGAGATAATTCTGTAAGAAAACACAAATGAACAATCTACATACTATTATGCTTCACACTTAATTAAAAACGGCTGTTTTTAAAAAAAAAACTCTCCATCAGACTACTTACCCTGTATTGATATTTTAATGTGCATAGCTCTACAGAATGCAGCATGACCTCACTGTGTGTGGCTACACAGTCCTAGAAAACAGCATTGATGAAACAGAGATGGCAGATACGCTGAGAGATGATACAGTAAACTTTCCCAGAAGCAGAGTTCAATTTCTGAGAACTTCAGTGCAAATTGCAATTCCCTAAAGACTCACATTGATTCAAAGAACTGGTCATTGAAGCCAGCTCAGCCAATCAGAAATCAGTGGTAAGTGCTGACAACTGCCTGTAAGTGATGATGTTGAGAACTCTGCGGTGAGTACATTCAATTTCCTCAAAAATTAAACACACCAAGGCAGTTCCAGGCAGTGGCATGCTGGATAATAAATGGATAAACAATTTTATATCACTTTCCAACCCCCTAAACAACAACAACAACAAAAAAAACAAAACAGAAATCCTATTACCAAACTAGCAATACAGTTATAGGCTAGGGTTCTTTCTCAAAACATGGTTTCATCACACCCATAATCACACCTGTAATCCTAGTTGCTCAGAAGGCTGAGATCAGAGGATCACAGTTCAAAAACTACCAAGACAGGAAAGTCCATGAGACTTTTGATCTCCAGTGAACCAGCAAGAAGCCAAACTTGCAAGTGTGGCTCCAGTGGAAAAGCACCAGCCTTGAGTGAAAAAGCTAAAAGACAGATAGTTCCCAGGCCCTGAGTTCAAGCCCCAGTACCAACACACACACACACACACACATACACACACACACACACACACACACACACACATACACACACGGAGGAAGAAAAGGAGGAGAAGGAGGAGGAAGAGGAGGAGGAGGAGATCATAGTATTGATCTTAAAAAGCTGAGTTATTTAGGGGTCTCTAGGGAAACAAACGGTAGCTTATACATACATACATACGTGCCTCTGTGTGTGTGTGTGTGTGTGTGTGTGAGAGAGAGAGAGGGGGGGAGGGGGGGAAAGACTGAGACAAAGCAATCTGCATTCACATTCATTTCTCTTCATTTATTATAGGGAAATGGCTCCAGAGATTATGAAACCCAATTCTTCACTTTTTTCTATTTGCAAGCTGAGGACAGGAAAGCCAATGACATAGATGTGAATTCAAATACCAAGACCTGTGAAACCGTAGTCTAGCCCCACCCCTATGATAATATGCCACACATTTGCCTAAGTTCCTCTAGGGGGCAGTACTACTCATGTTTCCAATATTGTTTCTAGGTTTTATTTGGAAGGAGTTCTAGTTTCTATAGGCAACCTCTAGTCAGAGAAAGAAAAGAGCCTGATTCTAAGCCGTTTTCCTAGGCACCCAAACTTTAGGATACCATGTTCTGAGACAGAGCATGTGTCACCTCATGAAGAAGAGAGAGAGAGAGAATTACTCCCGAAGGTAGAACAAAACAGGTTCTAGTATTGAAGCTTAAAAGGCATATACGAGTTTCAATAAACGTAAGAAATGAAGCTGGGCTGGGAGCTAGTAACTGATGCCTGTAATCCTAGCTACTCAGAAGGCTGAGATCTGAGGATCACAATTCAAAGCAAATGCAGTCAGGAACGTCTATAAGACTCATATCTCCAGTTACCAACCTAAAACCTGGTTGTGGAACTTATAGTGGTAGAATACTAGCCTTGAGAAAAAGAGCTCAGAGACAGTGCCCAGATCCTGAGTTTAAACCCTAGGACCAACGAGAGGGGGGGGGGAGGAGGAGAGGGGGAGAGGGGGAGAGTGGGAGAGAGGGAGAGGGAGAGGGGGGGAGAGGGAGGGGGAGAGGGAGAGGGAGAGAGGAGGGGGAGAGGTCTGGGAAGTATCTAGAGGTGGGAAAACATCAATTACCAGGGAAAGCAAAGGTATCAAGAAATTTTGATAAAAGCTTTGACCCAGAAATGTTTTAAGTTAACGGGACAAGGTATTCTAATAATGTCACAGGCAAAGTTCCCATGTAGCTAAGATTCCCCAGAACACTCCAACAGTTGTGCCTGAGTTTTTCCATCCATGGAAAAATGAGCCATTAGAGGGATTTGAAAGCAGAGTGCAGCAGACCAGTTAAAAGATATCTGGACTGGGCACCAAAAGCTTACACCTGTAATCCTACCTATTTAGGAGGCTGAGATTTGAGGATCCTGGTTCTAAGCTAGCCCTAGCAGATAAGACCCTATCTCCACTAAATTACCAAAAACACTGGAATTGGAGCAGTGGTAAAATACTAGCCTTAAACAAAAGAATCTCAGTGATAGTTTCCAGGCCCGGAATTCAAGCCCCAGGACCAGCAACAAACGAATGAATGAATGAATGAATACATGAAGTGAATAATACAGAAAATCCTGCTGGAAAGGGCTAGATTGTGAACCCAAAGTGAATGATCTCTCTGAAGAAAAAGTTTCCTGTTTGCCAGGGGATAATGTGAGTGAACGTTTAGAAGGTGGCTGAGTAGACTATCCATGACAGAATCTATCTTGGCATCTAAGTCAGAGTCACTGACTGATACCAGGCATATAGCTCACATCTGCAGTTGTGGGCACTCAGTAGTAGTCTGAGGCTTGAGGGTCACCGTGCAGAAGCTACTGTGGACAAATTCAAGACAGTCTTCTCTCCAATCAGCCAGCAAGAAGCCAGAAGTGGAGGCGTGACTCAAGCAGGGATAAGTGGTAGAGAGCCAGCCAGAAGCAAGAAAGCCTCAAGTGAAAGCCAAATCTGGAGTTCAAGCTCTGGAACCACCACACACAAATAAATAGAGTTTGAATTGTAATGACTAGATCAAATGTAAATTGTTACTAGGTGAAAATTCATACAAATATGTTTTGTAAGGTTACAAAGACAATTCATAAAGGTAAATAAATTGCCTCATAGTCAACCACTGACCACTCAGGTGAAAGCCTAATACTCTCACAGTGAAAAAAAGACGAGTATAGATCATCAACATTCAGAGACAGAGGGGGATGATGCAACCTTTTTATGTTTTTAAGTTGGTTATGTGTCTTGAACTCAGGGCCTAGGTTCTGTTCCTGAACTCTTTTGCTCAGTGCTATCACTCTACCAATTTGAGCCACAGCTCCACTCTCAGTTTTCTGGTGGTTAGTTGGAAATAAGAGTCTCACAGACTTTCCTGCCTGGGCCAGCTTTGAACTGTCATTCCCAGATCTCAGCCTCATGAGTAACTAGGATTACAGGGGTGAGTCACCAGAGCTGGGCTTCATAGCCCTTTTCTCTAGGAGATGCAAACTAGAGTGACGTTGTTAACATTCTAGGCTTAGCCTTCTGTTTGTATTACAGTCCTGATTGGCAAGACTTTTGAAATGACTTAACAGTTACCAAATTTCTGTTGAAATACAACTCTAAATGGATCTCAGCTATTCTGACTCTTCATAGTTTGAACAGTATTAATAACCCTAATTTAAAGTTGTTCTTACGTTAACAAGGTCTTTAGCTATGCATTTTGCTAAATGCTCAAAGTTGGTGCTTTTCTGCTTGGGCCACAGCTCCACTTTCAGATTTTTGGTGGTTAATTGGAGCTACCGTCTGGGTAGCTCCATCAGTCAGCCAATTTGTATTTTCTTAATTTGATATTCTTAGCTTCCTATGTCCAATTTTTCCATATGTTCATCTCCAGAGGAAATTTTACTTGCTATCTTGAGAACAAAAACCTTCTTCTTACTTTTCTTTTCCTTTTTCTAGACAAGTTTGGGAAGGAAGTATTTTACCACTTGAGCCAGATCCCCAGCCCCATTTTTCTGAGCTGGTCATCACGTGATCCAAAAATGATTCTAGAAGTTACTACTTTCATCCTAAACAGCACTTCTTTCTTATCATTCATAAATCTACTAAGAAAATATGGGATATGCAAAGAATTAATTAAGTTGCCTACCCATATAAATTGAGTCTGAGATCTAAAGACCACAGTTCAAAGCTAGTCTCAGCAGGGAAGTACTTTTTTTTGCCAGTCCTGGGCTTGGGCTCAGGGCCTGAGCACTGTCCTTGGACTTTTTCTCAAGGCTAGAGCTCTACCACTTGAGCCTCAGCACCAATTCCGGCTTTTTTGTATGTATGTGGTACCGAGGAATCGAACCCGGGTCTTCATGCATGCTAGGCAAGCACGTTAACCACTAGGCCAAACTCCCGGCCCCAGTACTTGAAAGTCTTATCACTGATTAACCACCAAAAATCTCAAAGTGGAGTTGTGGCCGGAGTATGAAAGCACTAAAGCCCTTAACTTTACAATTTTACTTTGAGTGGCACATTTCTACCACAAGAGGGCACTAGAAGTCCAGAAGGGAGGGGGGGGTTTTCACACATCAAGTTTAAAGTATTATAAAATGTAAAACACGGGTTATACTACACTGGAGTTACTTAATTTCATTCTTTTTCCACTAAGTGTTGTGAAGATTCTTTTGAAACCACTGCCACTAAATGTTTTAAACACTTTTTTTAAAGTATGCAACAGGGTCCAGGAGTGTGACCTAGTAGTAGAGTGCTTGCTTAGCATGCACAAAGCCCTTGGTTCAATTCCTAGGTACCACATACACAGAAAAAGCTGGAAGTGGTGTTGTGGCTCAAGTGGTAGAGTTCTGGCTTTGAGAAAGCCCAAGGACAGTGCTCAGACCCTGAGTTCAAGCCCCAGGACTGACAAAGTATGCAGCATGTTTCTTTGCATACATTTTGTTTCGATGATTTACTTAGTCAAGTATTAATGAAGCAGTTTTTGCTTTCAGATATGGCTCAGTGGCAGAGTGCATATTTTATATGCATTTACAGAAGGAAGGAAGGAAGGAAGGAAGGAAGGAAGGAAGGAAGGAAGGAAGGAAGGAAGGAAGGAAGGGGGAAGGAGGGAGGGAGGGAGCATGGGAGGGAGGGAAGAAGAGAGGGAGGGAAAAAGGGAACCAGACATACAGAGTAATGTGAAACTTCCTATAAACAATCCATCCAAGTCTGTGTGTGTATGTGTGTGCGCGCGTGCGCACACACACTTGAACTCAGGACCTAGGAACTGTCCCTTAGCATTTTCTCTTTTTCACTGTACTACTGGAACCATAGCATTTCCAGCTTTTTGCTGGTTAATTGGAAATAAAAATGTCCTGGGCTTTTATGCCCAGGCTAGCTTTGAACTGCTTTCCTCAGATTTCAGCCTTCTGAGTAGCTATGATTGCAGGTTTGAGCCACCAGGGCTTGGCCGAATCTAGTTTTGTTTTGTTTTGTTTTGCTAGTTGTGGGGTTTGAACTCAGGGTCTGGGCACTCTCCTTGGGCTTTTCTCAAGGCTAGCACTCTGCCACTTGAGCCACAGCACCACTTTTAGCTTTTTCTATGTATGTGGCATTGAGGAATTGAACCTGGGTCTTCATGCATAGTAGGCAAGCACTCTACCACTAGGCCAAACTCCCGGCCTAGTTTTGTTTTGTTTTGTTTTTTAAGAATCAATGATAGTACCTCTTACCTCTCAAACTTGCTTCTCCCTCTCTCTCTCTCTCTCTTCTTTCTCTCTCTCTCTCTCTTCTCTCTCTCTCTGTCTCTCTCTGTCTCTCTGTCTCTCTGTCTCTCTCTGTCTCTCTCTGTCTCTCTCTCCCCCTCTCTCTCTTACACACACACACACACACACACACACACACACACACACACACACACACTGGAATCCTCAGATCTCATCATCTTCAGTAGCTAGGATTACAAGCAAGAGCCAGCAGTTCCTGGCTATAGCCTCTGTTTTGGGTGTGGTGGTGATCCAACACTATCTGGGGGACGTGATTACCAGTCAGGGTCAAACATAGCATGGCCATAGACTATGGAAGAGAACGAGTGAACAAGTGCAAAGCAGTTTTATACAAGTGCATCCAATAACAGATGACTAGACAAGGGTTAGAAATAGAAATAGAATGGGGGTCAGAAATAGAATAAAATAGGCAATGGCTCTCTAAGAGTCACTTAAAAACTATCATCCTAACTCAGGCCTCGTACTTGTCCAGTCCTGTTCTACCATGCTGCTTTCTGAGTCCCCCAAACCAAACCAGCCCCTGAAGGGGTAAGGGAAAACCCTACCATATTTGCAATATGAAAGCACTCTTCCAGCACCTACAGAGTATTCCACTATCAGACACACTTGCTTGGTTGTCTTTTTATTCTTTTGTATTGTTTTCTTTTGTTGCATGATTTCACTTTTTCAGTGCAAGAATCTTGGGAATACCATTAAGTTAGAATACTGACCTTGTATTTATTTTATTTAGTTTGTTAGTTATGTATTACACTAGTGCTTAAACAGAGCTTAAGTAATTTATTCCATTCAAGACTGGTACCCTGGGCTGGGAGTGTGGCCTGGTGGTAGAGTGTTGCCTAAAATGCACAAACCTCTGGGTTCAATTCCTTAGTAGCACATACACAGAAAAAGCTGGAAATAGTGTTGTGGCTCAAGTGGTACAGCACTAGCCTTGAGCATAAAGTGCTCAAGGACAGGGCCCAGGCCATGAGTTTAAGCCCCAAGACTGGCGTATGCACACACACACACACACACACACACACACACACACACACACACACGACTGATGCCCCTATCACTTGAGCCACAGCACCACTTCCAGCTTTTTTAAGTAGTTAATTGGAGAAAAAAAAAATTCTACCAGACTTTTTCTGCCTGAGCTGGTTTCAAAGCATAACCCTCAGCCTTCTGAGTAGCTGGAATTACAGGCATGAATCATGGTCATGCTGGCTTCATTTTTTTTTTGTAATATGATGACACAGCTCATGCTGCAATGGAAAGCAGAAAGGTAAGGGCTTGCCTTGGCTCAACCATTAACTAGTTGAAGGACTAAGTAAATTTGTCAACCAGTAACTTAAACTACAGGAGGGCTTAAGATGCAGCCAGTTAGACTATCCTAAGGCTTTTTTTTTTTTTTAATGACAGATTTCACAGACATTCAAAGAAGGAAGATATCTTTGTGAGAGGAAAACTTGGTGGAGGAATTCTCAGATTAGATTAAACCCTAAAGGATGAGAAGGATTAAGTAGCCAGCGAAAAAGAATGGAGTGGTGGGGGGGGGGGGGAGAGGTATAGAAGACAGAGGTGGGGGAGGCAGAAGGAAACAACGTTTGCAAGACCTATAGGACCGGAATGCATGGAGATTGGCTAAGGTGTGAGGAAGATCTCACACCACCGGGAGGAGAGATCTTATCTTTTAGCTAGGAAGTGAGGGCCAGCTGCATAAAGAAATCCCAGGGGAAGTGTTTACAACTTGGTGGGGAAGACTTTAGGGACCCCTTACGGTGGGAGCTGTGAAGGATGTACTGACAGCTCACTGAAATGTGTCCCAGCAGGGGCTGTGAAACCCCTCCTGGTATAGACTGAAATGACCAAATTCTTTGTAAAAATCAGAGCAAAGAGTAGGGAGGGAAAAAAACCAAAGTAGTTGAATGGTTTCTCTGGTGCTCTAGCACT
Source organism: Megascapheus bottae (assembly GCF_031878675.1). Lineage (NCBI taxonomy): Eukaryota > Metazoa > Chordata > Mammalia > Rodentia > Geomyidae > Megascapheus > Megascapheus bottae. The sequence goes on from NC_143531.1 coordinate 8,007,885, forward strand.
TTTGCTAAATTTTGAGTATGTATTATCCAAAACACAGTCCCTGGACCTAAAACTTTTATTATTATTATTGTTATTGTTATTATTATTATTATTATTATTTGCCTTGCTGGTGACAGGATCTAGGGTCTTCCTGCTAAACAAGTAGCTACAGAGCACCCACGCTCTCCCTTCCAGGCCCAGACTTGTTATGAATCCAGAGTAGCCTGATCCCACTCCCTGGAATTAGAGAACTAACCCTTCACGTATTTGCTCACTCATTTATTTCTTCTTTCTTTTATTGCCAGTCCCATGATTCTAATTCTGGACCTCACACTGTGCTGAACTCTCTGTTTCTGGTCCTATTTAGATCACTGTCCTTGCTCTTTCTGGCTTCCAGCCCTCCAGTTCTCAAGAGGTGAGTACATCCACCTCTAGGCCACACAGGGTTAGAACAAGAATAAGAGACTTGTTTACTCTCCTGGTCACTAAATGTTAAGCAACCACCACCTCTCCCTTGTAGCCTCGAGTTATTTACTTCACTTCCACCACTCCACCAGGCCATAGCCTTTAGCTATGGGTATACATTTTAATGCACTACTAATTTCTGCCTTCCATTTCACCCCCAATCTCATAACAACCTGGTCCCTCATTCTCCCTAGACCTCTATCCTGTATTCTCTATAGCCCCAGGTTCTCTCCTTCAAGAGCTCACTCCATCCCTCCAAATCCTTGTCAAGGTGCAGCATCTGGACCCAGTGAAAAAGAGTATATAATTGTATCTACTAATATTTGAGGGTCTCTGAAGCCAGGTAGAGAAAGCTTTGAGATGAAATTCAAAAGACATTCAATTATAAATGCTAGTGAGAGGGTTGGAGAATAATGAATAACAAATGGAGCTGTCAGCACCTATAACTCACACAGATCCAAGTAACACAACAGTCAATGGGGTTCTCTAAGCAGACCTGGGCATTTCCTGCTTAGCTAGTTTCCCAGAATATTGCTGTGGTGGCTTTGTCTTTGTCCTATGCAAGATTTGTTCAATCTCCAGTACAATGGAGTATGGTGGGAGACCTGGGCTTTCTAAACCACTGAATCTCTTCTAATTATTCTCCAGTTTACCTGAGACGTTTCCCCTTCCTATCTGTTTCCTTTCACAGAAAGAAAATAGTCTTACAGATAAAGGAAGATCTTTGTAACTTGTTACCTCAGGGAACAGACAAGACCTTTTATTGTTTTTACTGATCTGATTGAATTATATTTTGCATTTATGATCACTGGTTAAAAAAAAAAAGAATAGAAAGGCCTTAGAGTTGGATAATCATGAAACTGACATTATACACACACACACACACACACACACACACACGCACGCACACACACTATAAGAATCAAATCCAGGGCCTCATACTCTCATCCAAACTCCTGGACTATAAAGGATTACTTCTACCTTAAGCTACTGTGTATGAAATCAATTCTCTGCAATTCTTGTTTTCAGTACTTCAAAACATATAAAGACAACTACTGAGAAGGCTTATACTAGAGGAGGAAACCAATTACAACCAGCCTGGAAGTCAGCCAGTGATGGCTCATGCCTATAATACTAGCTACTCAGAAGGCTGAGACTTGAAGACCATGGTTCAAAGTCAGCCAGGTTAGGAAAGTCCATGAGATTCTTATCTCCAATTAATTACAAAAAAAAAAAAAGCTTTAAGTGGAGCTGTAGGTCAAGTGGTAAACTACTAGCTTATGAGCAAAAAAGCTCTGGGTTAATGCCCAGCCTCTGAATAACACGCACATGCACACACACACACACTCCAAAACTGAAAGAGCCATTTCAGGGAAACTCTCTAAAGCATAAATCGACTAACAACACACTGGGCTAGAATTATTCTAAGAACACTAAGCCTGCCATTATGATGTTATGATTTCTGTATTTCTCCTTTTCTTCCCTTCCAACTCTAGATCCTGAATGGCTAGAGGCTGTAACTTTATCTCTTCTGACACTTCTGATAGCTTGTTCCAATAAGTGTCTTTAGAAAGCAACTGGATTTGAATAACACAGAACCTAACATTAGAGACCCACCAATAAAATAAATCACTTCAGCTTAGAATCGATTCGCTTAATTGTTAGTGCTTAATATGTAACTTTCAAATTGAAAATAAACCTCTTAAATTGAGTGTTTTCCCATAAAAACTTCCCTTCTTCTCCCCCACCCCCAACCCAAGGGTTCCTCAACAAAAGGTATTCAATGAACCAATTATGCACGCAAACCACTCATTTTCACATGCAAATATCTTTCACCTTATCCTTTTGTACATTTGAATGTGATTTTTACATTTAAAGTCCAGTAGCCCAGGCATTAGGGATCGCAGCCTGTGGGCTAGGGATTAAGAGTTGGTTTCTAATTATCATTTCCTTTTGGTGATAATGTGTTTGTTCCTTATTAGTGACACTCACTGGCTGAGACCAAAACCAGATTAAAAGAAACTCCTTTGATTTGCCTGGTTTCAAAGATACAAAAGAATTTCTCACTTTGGAAAATCCCCACCAAAGTTTTGGGTGGAGAATGTGTCACCTCGGGATGGTGAAAGTCTTCAATATAACTTAGTTGGTTAGGAATTCCTCAACTTTAAAAGATTTGATGGCTTGTTACCACCTTCTGTAAAGGTAATGAGTCTCAAAGTATTGTTAAAGTGCTCAATTCCTAAAGAAGAACAAAATACAACAGATTAAAATAGTTTATATATATATATATATAATCTACAGTCTATCTTAAACATACTTCTTAAAATTAGATATTTTGTTTGACATTGGAAATTCTCCTTAAAACTAGATCTTTGAACGTATTCACAGTTATTGCAGCTATCCCATGATGACTGATTGAAAGTTTTATTAAGCACCATTGAAATCTATTTTGGAATACACAAACTCATATTGCTTTGGGTTGTTGTCTTAAATATTCGTTCCTCTTTTTACAAATTGGCAAGTGAAAACAAATATGATTTAATATCCAAGTACGTGTTTAGGAGCATTTCATCCACATTGTGTCAATGCAAGCAAGGTAATAATGGTGGCTCATCCCCATTCCCATCCTGGGACTTAACATCAGAGTCTGGGCAACCATTCCTGAGACAAGCATTCTACCACTAAGTCACAGCTTCAAATCCAGCTTTTTAGGTAGTTTATTGGAGATAACAGTCTCAAAGATTTCCCTGTCCAGGCTGAAATCCAACTGTGATCCTCCATTCTCAGACTCCTCAGCAGTTAGGATTATAGATATGAGCCACTAGCAACTGCCTCTGGTTTGTTGGTTTGTTTGGTGGTAGTGATTTTAATTAAGCAAATTCAACAATGTCTTTTCTTATCTGAAAGATTTTGTTTGTGAGCAAAGGCATTTTCTTCCATGTATGACTTTATATTGATATACATGTACTGTGACTTGCATAAAAGGTTCAGAAGTCCCAGGTCAGTATAGATGACAGAGACATTATCCAAAAAAAAAAGTACTAAGTCCCTAATATTTTACAAAAAGAGAGGTGGAGGTGAATGTATAAATGTATGGTTTTTTTTTCTTTTAGCATTAATAAGAAAAAAGTAAGCAATAAAGAAAATAAGAAAGTAGTAGAAAAGCAAAGGTATGGCTCAAGTGGTAGAGCTTCTGAATTAAATGGAAAACAAGAGCATGAGGCCCGTACTGGCATAAAAAAAAAAAAGAAGGAAGGAAGGAAGAAAATAATTCAGGGTTTCTAAAAATTCTCAGCACAATTTTAATACTGTTATATTTTCATGTACATCATTTTCTCATAATTGAGGCAACAAATACTATTCCTCTGAGAATTAACTCTTTTTCTTTCTTTCCTTTTTTTTTTTTTTTTTTTGTGGATCATAGGGCTTGAATTCAGCCTGGATGTTGTCCCTGAGCTCTTCAGCTCAAGGCTACTGCCCCGCCCCTGGGCTTAGGTATTGTCCCTAAGCTCTTCAGCTGAAGCCTACCACCCTACTCTTTTTTTTTTGCCAATCCTGGGCTTGAGCTCAGGGCCTGAGCACTGTCCTTGGACTTTCTCAAGGCTAGAGCTCTACCACTTGAGCCTCAGCACCACTTCTGGCTTTTTTCTATGTATGTGGTACCGAGGAATCGAACCTGGGTCTTCATGCATGCTAGGCAAGCACTTTAACCACTAGACCAAATTCCCAGCCCCCACCCTACTCTTGAGCCAAGCCCCACTTCCCATTTTCTAGAGGTTAATTGGAGATAAGAGTCTCAGGTCCTTTTGTGTCCCGGCTGGCTTTGAATCTTGGTCCTCAGATCTCAGCCTCTTGAGTAGCTAGGATTACAGGTATGAGCCACTGCGCCTGGCTTGAACTCTTTCTTGATTCAGTTTTTGACCCAATAAGGATACATGGTGCTGTATCATTAGCGGTGACTAATAACAGTAATAATCTAATAAGTGTAATGCAATTTAAGACACTTCACAAAGAAACAAAATTAAACCAAAATGGGCAGAATGCCCAGATCACTTCCTACACACACACACACACACACACACACACACACACACACACACACACACACAAAAGGTCTAGAAAAGTAAAAATAGAAAAAATGTCTCAATATAGTGGCGGTTATTTGGGGATGATAAAACAATCCCAGACTTTTTTTTTCTTCTCTGAAATGAGCATGAACAGTTTTGAATAATAGGAAAACCACAACCAGGCATTGATGGCTCAAGACTGTAATCCTAGCTACTCGGGAGGCTGAGATCTATGGATTACAGTTTGAAGCCAAGCTAAATCAGAAAAGTCCATGAGACTCCAATTAACCAGCATAAAGGGAAAAGTGGAGCTGTGGATCAAGTCATAGAGCAAAAAAGTTAAAAAGCTAAGGGACAGAGCCTGAGTTGAAGTCTCATAACTGACCAAAAAAATGAGAGAGAGGGAGGGAGGTAGAGAGAAATGAGACAAAAAAAAAGAAAAGAGAGAGAAAGAGAGGAGAGAGAGAAAGGGAAGGAAAAAGGGAGGGATGGAGAGAGGGAGGGAGGGAAGGAGGGAAAAACTTGAAATGGATTCTTTTAATAAAACAAAAATATCAAGCCAGGCACTAGTGGCTCTGGTGGGAATGGATAGTAAAGTCCATAAGATTCTATTCTCTTTTCTTTCTTTCTTTCTTTCTTTCTTTCTTTCTTTCTTTCTTTCCTTTCCTTTCCTTTCCTTTCCTTTCCTTTCCTTTCCTTTCTTGAACTCCTTTTGCTCAAGGCTAGTTCTCTACTACTTGAGCCCCAGCACTACTTTCTGGCTTTTTCTGTGATTAATTAGAGATTTAGAGTCTCATAGGTTACAGGCATAAGCCACTGGCACCTTGCTGAGACCCTTATTTTGCATTAACCACCAAAAAGCTGGAAATGGAGCTATGGCTCGAAGTGGTAGAGCCCTAGCCTTGAGCAAGAAAGCTCAGAGACAGCACTTGGGCCCTGAGTTGATCCCCATGACCACCAACACTAACAACAAAAAGCACATTCAATTGTCAAGGGCAATATATATGTATTCCTGTAATCTAGCTATCTATAGGAGATTCTTCTGCAGAAGATCTTTGCCTTGTCAAATTCCTCTCCAGCTATTGTTGTTATTCGTAAGTAGCATTCCATTATCCCAGGACTTTTTCAATATACTGTAAATATGTATGTATGTATACGTGTAAATAGCATAATACCTATGGGTCTTTGTGTCTTTATGTTTCAGGCTAGATTAACAGAGATTTAACTAGTATTGTACCACTTCAAGTCACAGCTCCATTTCCAGTGGTTTTCTGGTGATTAATTAGAGATGAGTCTTAAGGATTTGCCAGCTCCATCACTAAAAGTTCATGAGACTCTCTTATCTCCGATTAACCACCAGGAAACAGGAAGTAGAACTATAGCTCAGGGGGTGGGGTGATAGCCTTGAGTTGAAGAGCTCAGGGACAATGCCCTGGCCCAGAGTTCAAATCCTATGATCAACCGACAAAAAAAAGAAGAAGAAAAAGAGTCTCGAGGACTTTGCTTTCCAGATTGGCTTTGAACCATGATCCTCACATCTCAGCCTCCTGAGTAAATAGAATTATAGGAGTGAGCCACCAGCACCTAGCTCAACAGAGAATTGTTACGTTTCTGTTAGGGTCTAGTTCCCTAATATTAGGGTCCCTGATCAAAGGAACGAGTCTCACACAAAAGAGGAAGTTAAACAGAGTTTTATTCCACGCCTAGCATCAAGAATTATACTGACCGGTCAGAGCCCTCTCTAAGATGTGAGTGAGAGAGCGACCCCGCCTAATCATACAGGCTACTTTTATAGGCCCCAGCCATGTGGTTGGGCTGGCCATACACAGGTGGCCAATGGAATTCAACATGGTTGATTGATGGCTGGGACAACCACTGACACCTTTGCTATTTGAAAGAGCCGATCATCTCAGTGGGCTTCTGGCAGCACTGCTCTGACAACAAAGGAAAGGGAGGGAGTTTCCTGGCAGGCCAAGGGGGGTAAGGTGGAGAGGAATTGGGGAAGACCCTTTCAGTTTCCAATTCATCCACTGTGTAGGACCAAAGTAAGTATGTAGTAAAGGAAAACTGAAGGTACACACAAAATAAAATGGCAATTATGTTGTATTGTTTGCTGGACTTGTTCCTGTCCATTTCTAAATACTTGACAATACATCAAAAGCTGGAGCTCTTTAGAGGTAGTTTAGGGGCCAGGAGTTTGACCTAGTGATAGAGTGCTTGCTTAGCATGCACGAAGACCCAGGTTCAATTCCTTGATACCACATACATAGAGAAACCAGAAGTGGTACTGTGGCTCAAGTGGCAGAGATCTAGCCTCGAGGAAAAAGCCCAAGGACAGTGCTCAGGCCCTGAGTTCAAGTTCAAAATAATAATAATAATAATAATGACAGAGTCAGGAAGTTTAATAAGATCAAACATGATATGAGTGTACAGCCTTTTGTATTAAATTTGAGAAAGATAATAGTTGACATTCAATGAGAATGAATGCAAGACATGCAGATTAGATTCTCTCTCAGATGCATGAACTACTCTCCCAGGAAAAATTCATTTTCAGAGACCACTCTAGATGCCATGGTTTAGATTCGTGTCATCCCTTGGGGCTCACTCAAACAGTAACTTTGCTTCTGATGTTATTTCTGTTCAGGCTTACAATGTCATCGCCTTCGCAACCTGCCTACACGTTGCTAGGTAGACACAATAAACCTTGACACTTTCATTTCAGAATTCACAGTCACATTGCTACGCTTCCCTTATAAAAAGAACTGTTTCAGAAACCCTTCGGAGCTCTGCTTCTCCCACACTCCTGCATGAAAGCCCACAGTCTTTGTCCAAGCTTACAATGACACTACCTTCTTCAGGGAAGCCAGACAGGATAATAAAGCTGTCCATTATCTTCACTACAAGGATGCTGCGCCCCTCCTCCAGAAGTACCAGGGAATTAATTCTCCATCTTCCATCTCGTCCTTTCCTCGGCATCCATCCATCCAGTGGCCTGTAGCTGACCTGAGAATAAGGGCTTTAGCAATTGAAGGATTTGGGGATTCTATATTCTCTGCAACAAGACAAGAATAAAGGAGCTGGGATCCAGTAACTCACATCTGTATTTCTAGCTACTTAAGAAGCTGAGCTCTGAGGATCTTAGATCAAAGCCAGCTCGGGCAGAAAAGTCTGTGAAACTTTTATCACCAATGAACCACCAGAAAACCAGAAGTCGCGCTGTGGATCAAGTGGTCGAGCACTAATCTTGAGCAAAAGAAATTCAAGGACAGTGCCCAGGCTCTGAGTTTAAGCCCCAAGATTGGCAGAAAAGAAAAAGAATAAAAGGGGACCACAGCTGGGTGCAGTGGCTCACACCTGTAATCCTAACTACTCAGGAGGCTGAGATCTGAGGATCGCTGTTCAAAGCCAGCCAGGGCACTAAAGAACTAGAGACACTAGAAAACTGGAAGTGGGGCTGTGGCTTAAGGGGTAGGGCAGTAGCCTAGAGCTGAAGAGCTCAGGAATAGCACCCAGGCCCAGAGTTCAAGCTCCATGACCCACAAAAAAAGGCAGGGGGGAAGCAATGGCTGCAGGCACAAGTGAAATGGTTGATTTCTAGCCTGGCCCCTGGTGTATAGCCCCAGTCAAATGTAAGTTCATTTCTGTATAACACCTTTACTATTTCCAACATTGAGCTGGGCGCTCGTAGCTCATGCCTGTAACACTCAAGAGGCTGAGATCTGAGGACTGCGGTTCGAAGCCAGCATGAGCAGAAAGGTCTGTGAGACACGTATTTCTAATTAACTCTCAACAAAAATCTGGAAGTAGAGCTATGATTCAAGTGGTAGAGTACCAACTTTGAGCAAAAGAGCTCAGGCCCTAAGTTCAAGCCCAGTCCATACACACACACACACACACACACACACACACACACACACACACACACACACACTCAAACAAGTCAAATGACAGCATTAGGTTAAAAAAAAAAAAAACCCTGATATTAAAGATACAGATCGAAGAGGCATCATGGGAGGGGGTAATGGAAACTATAGGGTACATATTTGGTGTGGGAAGAAGTCTAAGCACTAAGCACAGGAAATGAAAGTTGATAAGGGAAAACAGAACACTGAAAGATGCTAATATCTAGTGAGAAGTAAAGGAAGAGGAAATGACTGGAGAGAATGATAAAGAAACACTCATGGGAAAACCCTGAAGGAGCCCTGATCATAAATATAGTTTTGTATAATTCAGCTTTTGAATGATGTACCAGTCTCCTCTCTGGTGACTCTCCCCAAACACTGTGCTCAGCCATTCAGATGGCTTCCTAAATGTCCTATACCTGATACTTCAACATGTTTGCACTTGCTGTTTCCTTTGCCTGGAATTATCCTATCTTTAAATATATATATATATATATTATATATATATTATATATATATATATATACATTCATGTATTCTGATTTGTGCAAGTCCTGGGGCTTGAACTCAGAGCTTGGGTGCTGTCCCCCAGCTTTTGTGCTCAAGGGTAGTGTTCTACCACTTGAGCCATAGTTCCATTTCCAGTCTTTTGGTAGTTAATTGGAGACAAGAGTCTCACAGACTTTCTTTTTTTTTTTTTTTTTTTTCTTTTTTGCCAGTCTTGGGCTTGGGCTCAGGGCCTGAGCACTGTCCTTGGACGTTCTCAAGGACAGAGCTCTACCACTTGAGCCTCAGCACCACTTCCAGCTTTTTTCTATGTATGTGGTGCCGAGGAATCGAACTCGGGTATTCGTGCATGCTAGGCAAGCACTCTACCACTAGGCCAAACTCCCAGCCCCTCACAGACTTTCTTGCTTCAAGCTGTGATCCTTAGATCTTTACCTTCTGACTAGCTAGGATTACAAGTGAGAGCCACCAACCAATACCAGACTCATTTGTTCTATTTTGCTTTGGATTTAAGAAAGATCTTTCTAGGTAGCTCCAACTAGCCTTTGACTGGTGATTTTCTTGACTCAGTCTCCCAAGTGCTAGGATTTCAGACATGCATTAATTACCTTGCTTGACATCCTATTCTAGGATCTCTAGCTTCCCTTTGGGATTTTTGCTAAATTCTACAAGTAAACAATGACTTCACTCCTCCGACCCCACTAACACATGGCATTGGATTATAGCTGGATTCTTAAAATCATCCCATCTTGTTTATTTTCACACTACTCCCATGCTTTCGTATGCATTGGTTCACCTTGTGTTTCCAGGCCTTACATGGCAGGTGATGGCCGGTGACACTATCCTAACACTCATTGTTGAAGGGACACAGGCTTCACAACTAATGTATGCAAGTGTAGAGTTCTTGTTCTGCCATGTACTTGTGTGTGTGATCTATAGCAGACATGCCTCAGTTTCTTTAAGTCAAGATAATTAGCCATGTGCTGGTGGCTCACTCCTGTAAGATTTGAAGGTCCAGGTTCAAAGCCGGCCCAAGGCAAGAAAAGCCTGAGACTTCAGTTAATCACCAAAAAGCTGGAAATGGAGCTAGAGATAGAATATCAGTTCTGGATGCAATTGCTGAGAGTCACAGCTCAGGTACTGAATTCAAGTCTCAATACACATAGATGGATGGATGGATGGATGGATAGATAGATAGATAGGTCGATAGAATTAGCTTCTAGGATAGACAGGAGATTGAAAATGAAATAGCACTCATAAGGAACCTGCCATATGGGTTGGTTCACATTTCAGCTCAGAAGTGGGAGCCTCTTGGTTTTACAGCAAATGAGAGTAACTTCTGGATAGATGGGTGGTATCGTCTAGGCTCAGTGGGCAGAGCTTCAGAGAGGAGTGAACAGAGTCAAAACTGCTAAGAGTCCACAAGGAAAGGGGCTGTGTGTAAATCTCAAGCAAAGCATCCTTCTTCCCCCAACAAACTAATTCTACCCTCTCTGTCAGGCTCAACCATACCCAGTCTCTATATAATCAGTAAAGACTACAGAATCAGAAAAAAAAGAAAAACAATTTCTAGGCAGAAGAAAATCCTAGAATAGTCTGGAGATATTCTCAAGATTGAAAGAAGGCTGAAATGTATGAAAAACAGTTATTTAAGAGTAAATGTATGTTCCTGCTTTTCTTTTGCAACAGAAGGTGGCTATGAAAACAGGCATTTATGACTAAAACCGTGTGTGTGAGTATGTATGTACGTGTGTATGCTCATACACACATGTACATGCTCATTTAGGCCTTGAACTCAGAGCCTGGATGATATTCTTGAGCTTTTTCACTCAAAGTTTGACACTGTACCCCTTGAGCCAAAGTTCCACTCCAGTTTTCTGCTGGTGAATTAGAGATGAGTCTCAAGGACTTTCCTGCCTCACCAGCTTGGAACTGCAATCCTCAGATCTCAGCCTTCTGACTTATCAGGATCGCAGGTGTAAGCCACTGATGCCTAGCTCAGAATAAAACCTTTTGCACTCTAGATGAAGGAATTAAATCAGCTATCCAATGATCTAGGCTTTTATCCAAGAAAAGATAAGACTTTCTAAGTTGGCTATGAGGTACCTTATCCAATTAGGAGTCTGGTTTTTGTCAATAGCCCTTGTACTCCCCTCCCCAACACCCCTGTGGAGTTCAAGGGCTTGAATTCAGGCTACTCAGGAAGCTGAGATCTGAGGACTATGGTTCAACACCAATCCTAAGTGGAAACATCCAATTAGGCTGGAGATGAGGTCAAGCAAGTACCACATACTGAGTTCAAACCCCATATTCCAAAGTAGAAGTAGTATAGAAGGGGTGAGTTGGGAAGGATGGGAGAGAATATTGAAGGGATAATACTGATCAAGGCTCATTGTATTAATAAATAATTTTGTGGAATGGCACCTTCTTTGTACAACTGCTTAAAGATAATAAAAAATACCTTTAATAATATATATTTTTATTGTAATGAAAAGAAAGGTTACATTATATTTGCCCTTACTTAACCATCATTGCTACTCTTTCTCATGTTTTTATCCCCATTTCCCTCTCCCCACCCCTCCCCTCAAAAATATGTTATTTTCCTATCAAAAACATGTTATTACCATAAACATATAACTTCTTCAGCTAAAATAATTCAATAAAATTAAATTTTAAAGACTTAACTTTATTAGTATAATAAACAATTAATCAAAACATTTAGGACACAAATAATTCTAACAAAAGTATGTTTTTTCATGACATATACATCTATAATATTTTATTGTTTATTGAGTACTTACACATGCACCTTCATTAGAGGAATTTGGCTCTATGGAGATCTCAGAGGTTCAAATCCAAGATCTCTCATATGCTACACAAGCAATCTCCCATGAAGCTATTTGACAATCCTTCATTAGAGTTTAATAATGGGCCTATCAAGTCATGATTAGTCCCATTTTCTAGATTATAAAACTAAATCTCGCAAGATTGTATATAATTTACTCCACTTTCAGAAAACAATGGAAAGTTCATCACACAGTCTGGTTTCTTACATCTGCGTCTAATCTCCAGGAAAATGGTTTCCTTGCCTTTTAGTCTCATCCTAGGGGGAAAGGGAAAGATATTCAGGGTGCTAGGAATTGAACCCAGGACATTGAGCATGCTAAATAAGCACTTTACCACAGAGATACTGCATCTTGTGGGGCATTAAAGGAAGAACAAAACCCGAAGAAGAAAGAGAGAAAGAAAGAAAGAAAGAAAGAAAGAAAGAAAGAAAGAAAGAAAGAAAGAAAGAAAGAAAGAAAGAGCGAGAGAGAGAGAGAGAGAGAGAGAGAGAGAGAAAGAAAGAAAGGAAGGAAGGAAGGAAGGAAGGAAGGAAGGAAGGAAGGAAGGAAGGAAGGAAGGAAGGAAGGAAGGACCCTGAAAATGTAAGGTAGCTCTTCGTGTCTTTATTTATGTCTATTGAAGAGGATTCTTCATTAGTCCAAACTATTGTCAAGGTGCTCTCCCCGACTGTGGGGAAGCTGCAGGCACAGTTGAGCAGCTGAATGAAGACTTGATCCCCTCTTTCAGCCAACACGACGCTGGAGAAATGTTTCCTTATAGTATCCAGAAGGAAATGGGAACTTCAAGTGATTCTCATGTGATGAATTTCAGTAACAAAAATCATTTCACTGATGCTGTAAATCCTGTCATCAAATCAGGGCAACCCAAAAAGGGACCCTATGAGAACAGTTCTTGATAGGGAAGAGTAACAAGAGGGCTGAATGGAGCCCCTTGATAGACCAAATGCCTGAAACTGAGAAGAGGAAGACAGTCGACAACAATAATTGGGCAGGATGGCACTATTAGGACCAAAATTTCAAACCCAGACTTGCAAGTTCCTGGCTCTGAACTTGAACATGGAGCTTTGATTTCTGACGCCCACATTCTATCATCTGGAAAATGGGGATAGCAATATCTCTTTCCTCAAGATTATTGTGAAAACACCCCTCATTCAGAACTGTGCCTAGCTTGTTGTAAATGTCTCATCACTGCACCATCCTACGAGAGAGGTGTTTAAGTTAGCATAGCAAAGAAAAATCATGTTGATTCCCTAAACAAAATGGTAGCAACACGTAGAGGTGAGGGAGAGATTGATTATGAAATAAGAGACAGACTCTGTTTTGCTACTGATAGAGAATGATTTATATCTCCTTCCAATTTCACAATCATTGATTCTCTGAGAATCTATGAGCCAGAAATATGCTACCGAGATTCCTTGAACTTCAAGATCTCAGGAAGTACTGAATTGATTGATTTAAATCCTTTAGGAATATGTCTCTTAATGATTATAGAAAAACCACTCAAGAGCTCAACTGCAAGCTGAGCATTGGTGGCTCAGACCTGTAATCCTGTTTATTGAGGAAGCTGAGATTTGAGGACTGAAGTTCAAAACCAGCTCAGGCAAGAAAGTCTGTGAGACCCTTATTTCCAATTAACTACTAGGAAATCAGAAACAAATGGCACTGTGCCTCAAATTGGTAGAGTATAAACCCTAAGCAGAAAAGCTCAAGGCTAGTGCCCAGGCCACATTCAAACCCCAGGACCAGCACAAAATAAAGTAAAATTATTATTATTTTTAAATCCTTCAATTAGCCTGGTGTGGCTCACGCCTGTAATCCTAGCTACTCAGGAGAATGAGATCTGAGAATCAAGGTTCAAAGCCAGCCCAGGCACAAAAGGACCTGAGACTCTTATCTCCAATTATCCCTTAGAAAATGGGAATTGGGATTTGACTCAAGGGTAGGATGTAGCCTTGAACTTATGAGCTCAGGGACACCACCCAGGCCACGTTCAAGCCTCATAACTCACACACACACACACACACACACACACACACACACACACACACAAACCTTCAATTACTAAAGTATCCTTTTATCATTTCTTTTACAAAGTTGGGAAATGAATAAAGAATAAATATCAGGCCAAGTACAAAAGTATATGACTTCAGTTCTAGCTACTCAAAAGCTGAGGCAGGAGAATCACTGATACAAGGCCATCCTGACCAACATAAAACTCTGCCTCAAAAACAAAAAGTACTGGGGGCTGGGAGTTTGGCCTAGTAGTAGAGTGCTTGCCTCACATGCATGAAGACCCTGGTTGGATTCCTCGGTAGTGTGTATATAGAAAAGCTGGAAGTGGTGCTGTGGTTCAAGTGGTAGAGCTCTAGCCTTGAGAAAGTCCAAGGACAGTGCTTAGGCCCTCAGTTCAAGCCCCAGGACTGACAAATATATATATATATATATATATGTATGTATGTATACATATATATGTTTATATACGTATACACACACACACACACACACACATATATTAAAAGGGCAAGATTGTTGCTCAATGGTAGTTTGTACCCAGCATAAGTAAGGTGCTGGGTTTAATCACCTCTATTTCCGCAACCATAAGGGAAAAATAAATAAATAAGCAAACCTGAGTTGACATGCAGGAAATCTGTCTCCAGAGTTTGGTAACTAATTGGACTCATGCATTTGGAAAAGTAAGTGTAACTTGCAATACTTCTGCTAGATATAAAATAAAAATAGAACTTGTACTAAAAAAAGGAAGAAAATGGAAATATTTAATTTTTTAGAAGCATGAGAAGACAGTACATAGAGAAAGTTTTGGGTTTCTCCCTTAAAAGAATGGAGTTGAAGGTCATTTTACTTGACCTCACGTTTTAAGATTTTTAACTACATTATACAAAAGTACTAAGCTATTTTAGGAATGTAATGTTGCATAAGCATTTTCTAAAAAGCTCTAAAAATTTTAGCCCAAAGCTCAAGTTGTCAAATATCATATAGTTTGATACATACTGTTAATGAGGTAAATAATTAAATGAGGCCAGTAATACAGTAGAACCAATTATGAATTCATTCATACAGTAATATTTTAGGTTTAGCATCATTATTAAAGGAACATTAAAAAAAATGCTAGGAAAGAACTACTTGTTTTGAGGTTTTTGATTTGTTTTTGTTTTTGTTTTCAAAATAATAAGGAAAAGACCCTATAAGTAACCCAAAGCATCAAATGGTTTGATACTTGTCTTCACAAAACATATTGATGTGTTAATGGGAAAATTATTTGACTTCTTTGTTTTGTCATCCTTAGGATATTTTTTCATGTTTTTTATTATAATTAATAGAAGGATTACATGATATTTGCCAGATAGGAGGTGCATTAATTCACATACATTGATACCCTTTCACATGTCTTGATCATCCTTAGGATATTAAACATAAGTTTTATAATCAGTGTGTGTTGAATAAATGAATTTCCAAAGAGCCTATTGCCATTCCGACTCACCAGTTAGTTTATATCACCAAAAAACTTTATAAAAATATTTTTATTTCTGAACTTCCATTGCATAAACAAATCGATGACTGATACATTTATTGTTAAAAATCCATGTCATGTCTTTAATTAAAATCTCTCAGTATTTTCTCTCCCAATATGATTCAGACAAAGGGAAGCAATTCATATTTTTAAAACTCATTCATTCCAGAAATTGATTTGAAGGAAAAAAAAAAAGAATCATTGAAGAACATGGAGAAACATATCAGGGAAACAGTGACATGGTTTCAACACAATGTGACTAAGGCATAAATATTTCCTCTGTTTGAAAACCAATGTATCTATCTTGTCCTATTCGTATATTTCCAAGGTGCTCAAAATCACTGATTCTGCAATCGGAAGTTACAAGTCCTTTTCTACCTGACCAGAATGACCAACAATTCTAGCAACCTATTTCTACATCCTATGCAAATTAATGCACCAATTACTAGAAGAGGGCTTCTTTGTAAGGTTGTATCAGAGGACAACAGTCCATAACTTGAATAGTGCAGCATTATGTCATTTTACCCAGCCTTCCAAGTCAAGTGTCTACTCTGTAAAGCAGCAATGACCTTTCATGCAAGTATTTTTTAGTAACTATTTTCATACACACCGTTTCCCAAGGTCAATTAATGTGCTCTAAAAATATAGAATTCAGACTCCAGAGAGATAGCTATGAATGCTTATAATCTATCTAAATTAGCATATTTCACCTATTACACTTCCTCATTGTCCATGTACAAATATTAGTATGTGCATCTATGTACAGACATAAATACATAGCCAAGCAGATACCAAAATGATCTTTGCTTAAAATGTGATTTCTCTTGTATTGCAAGTACTAATCATTCCACCTTCATTCTTATCTTCAGAAAAAATAATACCTTCAAGTGCCATTAAAAATACAGTGCCATTAAATTAGAATCCTAGATCCTAGGATGTAAACCCTTGATCATTTCTCAGGGATACAGATATCAAATAAAAAAGCACATATTAAATTTTAGTTATTGCATTTAACATGCCCATAAACAAAGCCTACCGAAAGGCTCTGCCCCTATAGTTCTACCTACAGGGCAATGTGTGTAAGTCTTTAAGTGTCACCCCAATTTTACCACCATGTGTTCATAAATTCTGGAGTTCATGACTATTTTTTTTTCTTAGATAGTTTTCGTCTTCACAATTTTCACATTGCCAAGAATAAAGGCTATTCTATTTTTTTTGGGGGGGGTGAGGAATTACCTTCCTGCCCACATAACAGTAACCCTGTCCCTAAGCAGGGATTTGAGTCCTCCTGCTGAGAAAGATCCCTGTTGGCAGTTAGTAAGTCCTGCTTCACCTCCTTGGAAATAGGAGACAATGAATAACTTCCACTGTGACAACCGCGCCGGGCCACTGCTGTCGTCGTTTCTGGCCATGGGAGGCGAGGGAGAAATCAAATAATAAAAGAACCTTGTAGAAAACCAAGTCCCACATGGAATACTCCCTTGTTTCCGTTTGCACCGTGCAAACAGAAAACAGGACTTCATAATTCCAAGAGCCAAGGAAGTGTGCCTTCCCCCTTGGAGCTGCGGGGTGTCCTCTCCAGGCGCCTGGCACAGGGGGCGCAGGCAGGCCTGGAGCCCCGCGAGTGTACCCCGGGGCTGGGGACTGGACGTTGGGGGTGGGAGGGACGCACCTTCCCCATCGGGGTCTCCTCTCTCCAACGGGTGACCAGGACATGTCACCGGCCCTCCTCCTCCGGGTCCCCCTAGATCTGGGTCTGGGATACACCCCCACCCCCCTCCACTGCGCCCCAGAGTTTCTTCTAGGACTGCAGTGAGTCAGGTGCCAGACAAGGCAGGGCGCGGCGGGGTGCGCGTGACGAAGTTTGCACGCCTGGGTTGGGAAGGAGTGTGCGCGCGCGCGTGTGTGAGTGTGAATGTGAGTGTGTGTGTGTGTGTGTGTGTGTGTGTGTGTGTGTGTGTGTGTGTGTGTGTGTGTGTGTGTGTGTGGTCCTGGGCCAGGGGAGGCGCCCCAGCCTTAGATCAAGCACTGGGCCGGGGGGGGGGGGGAGTACCCGGTGTCCGGGTACTCGGGGTTGGGTTGGGTTGGGTTGGGTTGGATTTGGGGGTAGGCGGGCGTGGAAAGTGGGGTGTCGGCGCCCCTCCCCGCACTTTGTGTACCCACCTGACGAATCCGCGGCGGGTTCGTTGGGGTGCAGGCCCCGCCCTCTGGGGCCGGGGAGGTGGGAGAAGCCATCTTCCCTCTTCTGGAGGGTCCCTGGGCGCTGTCACCCCCGGATCTCCGGGGCGCGCGGCCTGCGGCCCGGGCTGGGCTCTCCGGCCGGGCTGCTGTGGCCTTCGGTCACTCTCCGGAGCCCCCCTCGCCGCCAACCGGCGTGCGCCCCCTCCCCTACCTCCGCAGAAGGGGACTCAGGGCCATGGCCAGGCCGGGGTCCCCCGCGACCTTGGCTGTGGGCCGGGCCAGGGTGCACTGGCCGGGATGATTGGAGCAAAGACGCAGGGAGGAAAAAAAAGAAGAAGGGCGCCTTCGTCCTTCCTGGGCGGCTGCGGCTCTCACCCTGAGAACGATGAGCTCATGGACAGCTCCCAGAAATATGTCTATCTGCACCACTGACTGCCGGAGTTGGCGAGGTGGGTGGGGACAAGGAGGCATCCGAGGCAGACAGTGCCTCGGGGAGCCTCCCGGCTGCTGGGTCCCTGCCAACTCCTGCCTGTCCCTCTCCACGCTCACTCTCACTCTCGGGTTTCTTCCATTCATTCCTGACCCACGCTGCCCACGCACCCACCCACCCGGAGGGAGGTGACAGGCGGGCCCACACCCCACCTCCAGCACACGCATCTTTTGTTCTGCCAACCACTCCCCATTGAAAAGGAGGAAATGGAGGGATGGACCAAAAAAAAAAAGGAAAGAAAAATGCCAGTGCGACTCCAACCCCTGTCTCGTAGGGGGTGACGAGGAGATGGCCTGTGTGGTGTGGGTCTTTTCTGCTTTGGGCGTTTCCCACTCGCTCAAGATCTGGCTCTCTTGCCCCTGCCTTTCCTTCATCACTGTCACTGTGTATGAAAAAGCACCAGGGTGGGGAATCTGGATCCCCAAGGCACCTTGTGTGGCTATGAGAAGAGCCCAAAAGGTAGGAGCATCCTCCACGCTGGTGGCTCACGCGTGGAATCCCAGCTATTCAGGAGGCTGAGATCTGAGGACCACGGTCCAGAGCCCACCTGGGCAGAAGAGTCGGTGAGACTCATCTCCTATTAACTACACACACAGGAGCTGAGAGGAGAGAGGTGGATGGAAAAGACTCCATGATCTAGAGCAGCCCAGCCCCCTTCCCCAAGCCCTGCTTATTATCATGTATATCCTTGCCTGGGATCAGCTGTTCCTGTGGAGGTGGGAATTATGTGGGTGGGGTGGGGGATTATAAATAGCAAGATGACCTTCATGAAATCAAATGTCCTTCCCCCCCCTCCATCCAATTTCCCCTGTCCTGTAGATGACTGGGCAAATGCAACCCTACATTTGGAAGCAAACCAGTTCTAGGCTCAGGTCTATATACCTACATCCTAGACCTCCAGAAGTTGAGGCAAGAGGATCTTTGAAGCCTAAGAGCTAGAGGCCAGACTGGGACACGTAAGGAGACCGTAGCTTTTCTGTACTACAGACACCCCACTTGGCTCTTGATGTGCTAAGTGTTTCAGCTCTACACTTCTCCTCATCAAGATCCTCTGAAAAGTTCTTGCCTTTCTCCCTGTTTCTGTGTCTGAGTCTGATTCTTTCTCTCTCTCTCTCTCTCTCTCTCTTTCTGTGTCTCTCCCCACCCCACCCCTCTTTCCCCAGTATTAGGGCTTGAACTCAGGGCTTGGGTGCTATCCCTAAGCTTCTTGTTTTTTACTCAAAGCTCACTCATAGCTCTATTTCTGGCTTTTGATGGGCAATTGGAGGTAAGACTCTCATGTGCCTTTCCTGCTGGGACTGGCTTTGAATCCCCATCCTCAGATTTCAGCTGCCTAAGTAGCTAGGATTACAAGCAGAAGACACAGGTGCTTGACAGACCTGTCACTTCTGTCACTTCACTAACCAACATTCTATTTTCTGGTTGTCATTGACTCCTTCCATCCCTCCAATAAGGTCAATCTCACTTAAGTCCACCAGCACTACCTTCTTTCCATGCTTCATACTCTATCTCATGAATGTCCTTTCTCATATTCACCTGTCAAAACTGAATCTTTGAGCCTGGCACTGGTGGCTCATGACTGTAATCCTAGCTACTCACGAGGCTGAGAGCTGAGAATCCTGGTTTGAAGCTAGCCTGGGCAGAAAAGATCCCATGAAACTCTTACCTCTGATTAACCTCCAGAAAACCAGAAATGAAAGTGTGGCTCAGGTGGTAGAGGGCTATTCTTGAGCAAAAACAACTCGGGGACAGAGCCCAGGCCCTGAGTTCAAGCCCTACTGCCAACAAAAAAGCAAACAAATACATAAATAAAGCCAGCTATGTCATATCTCTCATTAAAATCCTCTAATAATCTTTCAATTCACTTAGAAGAACTCTCATTCCTTACCCTTCCCATTCATCTTCCCTTTCTGTTGTTGTTAGTATTTTGGTTTGGGTTCAGTTTTGAGACATACACTTATTATGTAAAGCCCAGGTTGGTATTGAACTTGTCATTCTCCTACTTCAGATTCTTGAATGCTAGGATTACAGCCCTGAGCTACCATATCTGGTAGCTCTTGTGTGTGTGTGTGTGTGTGTGTGTGTGTGTGTGTGTGTGTGTGTACACATGCATGCTGGTCCTTGAGCTTTTGTGCTCAAGGCCAACTCTCTACCATTTCAGCCACAGTGCCACTGCTGGCTTTTTTGGTAATTAATTGGATATAAGGGTCTCACAGACTAAGCTAGCCTTGATTCACAATCCTCAGATCTCAGCCTCCTAAGTCAGGTAGGATTATAGGTGTGAGCCACCAGCAACCAGTGAGGTAGCTCTTTCAAAAGAAACTATTATTAGCACGTATTAATTACACAAGTTTTATTGTGGTTTTTCATACATGGCTATAATGTATTTTGATCATATTCACTGAAACCTGTTACCATGCTCCCTCAAACTCATAAGGCAGGAAGAAGGACTAAATGAGTACATGCATACAAAACACTTTAAACACCACTTGGCACATAGTAGGTGCTCAGAGCTATTAGATGTCTTGCTCCTTCTAGGTAGTATTTCTAGTGGCCAAAGCAAAAGCATCATTCAATCTCCAAAATGTAAATTATTTAAAACACAGTGCAGCTTCTCATGCTGGTTTATTCTTTTTTTTTTTTTTTTTTGCCAGTCCTGGGCTTGAGCTCAGGGCCTGAGCACTGTCCTTGGACTTTCTCAAGGCTAGAGCTCTACCACTTGAACCTCAGCACCACTTCCAGCATTTTTGTATGTATGTGGTACCGAGGAATCGAACCCGGGTCTTCATGCATGCTAGGCAAGCACTTTAACCACTAGGCCAAACTCCCGGCTCTGGTTTATTCTTATAATCCCAGATACTAAGCCCAGCCCGGGCAATTCAGCAAGACCTTGCTTCAAATCTATCTATCTATCTATCTATCTATCTATCTATCTATCTATCTATCTATCTATATCACAAAGCCTCTTTCTCCTCTCCTCTCCCTATTTCCTTCTTCCTCTCTCTCTCTCTCTCTCTCTCTCTCTCTCTCTCTCTCTCTCTCTCTCTCTCTCTCTCTCTCTCTCTCTCTCTTGCTTTATGTGCTGAAGATTGAATCCAGAAAGCTGGTCACTGGTGGCTTAGATCTGTATTCCAAGCCCCCAGGAGGCTGAAATCTGAGGATCAGCATTTGAAGCCCACCTAGAAAGTCCATGAGACTCTTATTTCCAATTAACCATCAGAGACTGGAAGTTGCGTTGTGGCTTGAAGTGGTACAGTGTTAGCCTTGAGCAAAAGAGCTCAGGGACAGTGCCCAGGACCTGAGTTCAAGCCCATGTTTGAACCCGCCCCCCAAAAAAGAAAAAGTTTGAATCCAGGGCTTTATGCATGTTAATCACATGTTTAGTCACTGGACTCCAAATCCTGTCAAGTCTATATCAGTTTCCTTTTCTGCCCCACATTTCTGTATGATGGCCAGCTTGATTGTATTGAAGTTCCTGAGGTGTTAGCAATGCACAACTCTAGGTGTGTCTGTGATGGTCTTTCAGAGAGGATTACTAGAAGGAGGACCTGCCCCCCCTCCCCCCCCCCCCGGGCTGGGAGCCTAAAGGGCATAAAAGCGGGGAATGAGAGAGCCTCATTCAGACATTTTCTCTCTCTGCTTCTAGGCAGCCATGATGTGAACTGCTCCCCCCCCACCCCCCCCCACCCCCCGCACACACACTCTCCCTTCTATGATGGACTGAACCCAGGGTCGCCAAAATCCTTCCTCCTTTAAGTTGTTCTCCCACATATAGTCATAGTGTCAAGATACTAACACACCATGGCTTTAATCCAGGCTTTCAGCTACTCTTAGTATATTGTAGTTTCTTACTAATGGGCCTGCAGAGCTCTTTCTATCCTGGAACATACTGCATAATTCATGGAGAATAGCTCCTTAACAAAAAAGAAAGAAGGAAAAAAAAAGATCCACTTAAAAAGTTTCCATGGTTTTCCATTGTCTTTGCAATCAAATATACATGTCCTTTGCTTCGAAATAGAAGCCCTTCTAAATATCTCTATAAAAATTCTTGATGTTGGATAGCAAAGATATGGAACCAACCCAGATGTCCCTCAGTTGATGAGTGGATCAACAAGATATGGTATTTATACACAATGGAATTCTATGCCGCTGTCAGAAAGAATGACATCGCCCCATTTGTTAGGAAATGGAAAGACTTGGAAAAAATCATATTAAGTGAAGTAAGCCAGACTCAAAGGAACTTAGGCTCAATGGTTTCCCTCATTCGTCATAATAGAAACCTTGGGCTCTACTAGCAGAGATTTACAATGGAACAAAATCTAGAGACATTAGGCCAAATAGTATGACACTAAATGTAAGGACCTCCAGGATAAGGAAACAAAAGCCATATAATGAGTGACTGTTGTCCTTAATGTACTATGCTATCGCTCATCTCTTTTGCCACCCCTTGGTTATCTTATATTGTTACAATTTTTACCTTGTTATCTGGTATATTTTATATGTGCTTAATTGGTTATTTGAAATTGGATAGGGAAGGGGGGAAATCAAGATAAGTGGGGGGAGGGTGGGAGGTAAATGGGGACCATGTCATGAGAAAGGGTATCAAGGTTTGTGAAGTTATGCACCTTCTATCTGGTGAATATAATGTAATCCTTCTATTAATCACAATAAAAATTATTTAAAAAAAGAGAAAAAAATTCTTGGTGTTGGGAAAGATATTCCTAAGACGGAAAGCCATAGAAGAATAAAATAGGAAAAGTTTGAAAAACTACCTTACATAAAAATGCAAATAAAAAAATGGGGCTTGAATTTAAAAAATACTTTACAATAATATGAACCTTATTTCTTTTTTATAATTAGAGATAAAATGCAACATCTAGATGTATTTGTGTGCCTGAATAGTATTTATGAATAGAGGGAGTTAATATCCTTAATGTATACATAAAACAAATACTTTATTTAAAGAAGAGGAATTAAAACTCACAAGAGAAAAATCTCAAAGATTTCTTTTTTTCTTTGTTTTTTTAATATTTTTATTGTAATTAATAAAAGGGTTACATGATATTTGCCAGATAGAAGGTGCATTAATTCACATACATTGATACCTTTTCACATGTCTTGGTAATGGGTACCAAGAAATCTCAAAGATTTCTAATGAGCAAATGAAAACTTGTTCATCTTCATTGCAGATAAAGTAAATGCAACTTGAAATATCGAAATATTATTAAAAATCATTAGAGAAAGGGAAATGGGGACCATGACATGTGAAAGGGTATCAATGTGTGGGAATTAAGGCACCATTTATCTGGCAAATATCATGTAACCCTTCTATTAATTACAATAAAAAATATATCAAAAAATCATTAGAGAAGAGATTTTTGTATGTGTATATATGTGAAATTTCTTCAAGAGCTTCAGAAATGATATTTGGGCATTCTTTTTCTGTGTGTGATGGGGCTTGAACTCATGGGTAGGTGCAATCTCTGAGCTTCATTTGTTCTAGGCTAGCTCTCTACCATTTGAGCCACAACTCCATTTACAGCTTTTTAGTGGTTCTTAGAGATAAAAGGGTATCATGACTTTTCTGCCTAGGCTAGCTTGGAACCATGAACCTCAGATCTCAGCTTCCTGACTACCTAGGATAACAGGTATAAGACATTGGCATTTGGCTGCCAACTTGTCCTTCCAAATCTTATGTTTTATGTGTGTGGGTGTATAAATAGTTTCCAAATGAAACCTCATTTACATTACTCTTATTCAGGTTGAGATCTGAGGATCTCAGTTAAAAGCTAGCCTGAGAAGACAAATCAAAAAGACTTTTTATCTCCAATCAGCCAGCAAAAAAAAAAAAAGGTCAGAAATAAAGGAGTGGCTCAAGTGGTAGAGCAACAGATATTATTACTCTATAGGGGAACTCAACTCAATAAATGTGAGGAAATGAAGGTATTATGTCTTTCCTTAATCTGAACTTCCCACATTTATAACTTATCTTTCATTTACAGTCTTTTATACCTGGCAGTCACATGTGATCTTCACAATTACTTGAGCAGTGTTAGGCTTAGAAAAGGACACTGACCCAGAGAAACACAGATCTACAATCTGAGCCTCATAGCATTTAGAGCCTTTGTCAAGAAGTTCTCCATAAATTACACCACCATTGTGGCATTACTAAAAACCATGATTCCGGTGGAATGTCATAGGGGTGGGGGGTAGCTCACACCTGTAATCTTTGCTACTGATAAGGCTGAAATCAGAGGATCATGGTTCAAAGCCAGACCCAGCAGGAAAATCTCTAACCTTCCTATAACCAGTTAACCACCAAAAAGCCATAAATAGAGGTGTGGCTCAAGTGGTAGAATGTATTTTCTGACTCTAAGTACAAAGCCAGAATCAGAAAATAAAAGTCCTCTTCTTCCTTCCTGTTTCCTTTCCATTTGCCCTTCCTTCACACTCTCCCTTCCTTGTTTTCTTTTCCTTTCAACTCTGGGTCTTGATTACTCTTTACCTGTAGTCCTTGATTTCTCAGTGAACCAAAGACCAAGAAAAGAGGTGAATGAGGGAAAACTTTTA
Organism: Megascapheus bottae; assembly: GCF_031878675.1. Taxonomy (NCBI): domain Eukaryota; kingdom Metazoa; phylum Chordata; class Mammalia; order Rodentia; family Geomyidae; genus Megascapheus; species Megascapheus bottae. The sequence continues at coordinate 8,032,421 of NC_143531.1, forward strand.
TCTCCAGTTAACCAGCATAAAACCAAGAGTGGAGCTGTAACTTAAATGGTAAAGCACTAGCCTTGAGCAGAAAACCTCTGTGATAGTGCCAAGGCCCTGAGTTCAAGCCCAATGACCCAATCCTCCTCCCCATAAAAAAAAAAAAGAGTTGAATACTTCTATTTGTCACCAGATTCAATCATGTAAGACTCCAAAACAAATTCCCATACTACACTTGTCAAGGGCTACTTCCCACAGGAGAGTATATGCCTATGTGATGCCATATAGTAATTGATAAATGTCTCTCAAAACCAGTTTGCACTATCCTTCCTCAATCAGCTACCAGGCTACAATAATTTTATTAGCTTAAAGGTGTTTCCCTCCTCTCTGCTGCCAAATTTAAATAGAAACAAAATCAGCCAAGATTTCTTCTGAATACAAGGTAATTCCCTCTTCTTCTTTCTCTGTCAGTCATGGGGCTTGAACTCTAGGTCTGGACACTGTCTCTGAGCTCTTCAGCTCAAGGCTGTCACCCTGCCCCTTGAGCTACAGCACCACTTCTGGTTTTCTGGTCATTAATCAGAGATAAGAGTCTCATGGACTTTAGTGCTGAGCTGGCTTTGAACTGAGATCCTCAGATCTCAGCCTCCTGAGTATCTAGGATTACAAGCATGAGCCACTATTTCTGGCAGTGCAAGATAATTGTAACAGAATATATTTGGCATTTTAGGTGGTATTGTGATTTGAAACTGCTTTCTATCCTATATTCTAAGTCTATGAAAGCTCCCAATAACTTCCAGACAAAATTGAGAGAAGGGGGAAAAAAATCTCTAAAGAGAATTGGGCTGGCGCCAGGAGTATGGCCTAGTAGTAGAGTGCTTGCCTAGAACACATGAAGCCCTGGATTTGATTCCTCAGTACCACATACATAGAAAAAAGCCAGAAGTGGTGCTGAGGCTCAAGTGATAGAGCTCTAGCCTTGAGAAAACCCAAGGACAGTGCCCAGGCCCTGAGTTCAAGGCCCAGGACTGGCAAAAAGAAAAAGAAAGAAAGAAAGAAAGAAAGAAAGAAAGAAAGAAAGAAAGAAAGAAAGAAAGAAAGAAAGAAAGGCTCACTCCCAAATACACATCTTAAAGCAATAGACATAAGATCCACGAAACAAATCTTAAAACTAATCAGTCTGGAACTCCCAATTTTCAGCTACACAAAACAAAACCACAGGCTAAACTGCAGGCATTCTAGCATAAAGGGATCTCTAGCCAAGTTCTATTTATATTAAATACAAACTGAATGTCAGGAGACTGAAATTCAAGACTGCACATTAAGACTCTTTCCTTCCTCTCCAATTTTATTTCCTGTTTCTTTTCCCCCACAAACCTTTTTTCAGCTGAATCAGTGTACTCATCTTAAATACGCTATTACATTTATTTCAGTCTCCAAACAAAAGCATTATTGGATTTTCCTAGACTTTCTCAATTACCTGTGCCTCTGATCTTTCATTAACATTTACCATCTCTAGTGATCAGAAAATACATATCCTACACATATATTCTTTGCATGATACATAGCATATTTATGCGATATTGTACAGTATTTTTTTCTCTTAAAGAACTTTAAAAAGAGTATGATGGGTGCTTTTGTCTTGGTTTGGGGCCAGTACTAAGGTCTGGATTTGGAGCTTCATGCTTGCTGGGCAGGTACTCTCCTTGCCACACCAACTTTAGCCCTTGTTTTTATTTTTTATTTTATTTATTTATTTATTTATTTTTGCCAGTCCTGGGCTTGAGCTCGGGGCCTGAGCACTGTCCTTGGACTTTCTCAAGGCTAGAGCTCTACCCCTTGAGCCTCAGCACCATTTCTGGCTTTTTTCTATGTATGTGGTACTGAGGAATCGAATCCAGGTCTTCGTGCATTCTAGGCAAGCACTCTACCACTAGGCCAAACTCCCAGTCCCTAGCCCTTGTTTTTAGATAGGGCTTCCCTATGTAGCCCAGGCTCAACTTAAATTCACAGACCCTCTATCAGATTCCAAAGTACTGGAATTACAGCTATGTGCCACCATACCTGGCTTTAACGTATTTGATAATATTATTATGAAATTGAAGTTTTTGACCTAGTAGATTGTAGATTCACATGAAACTATAAGACATAATACAGCAAGATCCCTTTTATACTTGGTCCAGTTACTCTCAGGAAAAATGCTTTAAAGTGCAACAGCAAAGCCAGGCTCTGGTGGCTCCCACTTGCAATCCTAACTACTCAGGAAGCTGAGATCTGAGGATAGCAGCTTGAATCCAACCAGGGAAGACAATTCCGTGACTCTCATCTCCAATTCACCACCCAAAAAAGCCAGAAGTCATAGAGCAAACAGTAGAGCACTAAGCCCTGGACACACGTGTACACATGCACACGCATGCGCGAATACACATACACACATGAGCTATAGTGTAATAGCACATATTCATATATAAACATGATACAGTCCAATATTTAGGATTCTCACTGTTACTCATTTATTCCTACTTATGAGTGTGTGTGTATGCGTGTGTGTGTGTGTGTTAGGTCCTATATAACTGAGAGTAGTTGTGTCTAAGTTACTTCAGAGGCTGAGTCAAGAGGATGGGGAGTTCAAGGTCAACCTGGACAAAGCAGTGAGATCTTACCTTTGAAAAATACTCTGTGTGTGTGTGTGTGTATGTGTGTGTGTGTGTGTGTGTGTAATACATGAAACCATGAGTTTGATTCTTAGCATTGCCAAAAGAAAATACTGTCCTTCATAATTGTGCCAATGCCCTAAAAATCTCTTGGTTTATGTGTGTGTGCATCTGTGTACTTATATGTGTATGTGAGTATGTGTGTTTTTTGGTAGTTTATTTGAAATTAGAGTCTCACAAATTTTCCTGTCCAGGCTGAGTAGCTAGATTTACAGGTGTGAGCCATGGGCACCTGGCTGGTTTACTCTTTTATAAACAACCCCTACTCAACTTCTGGCAACCACTAAATGATCTTCTATTCCTCAAATGTCAGTTCAAAAATGTTCTTTCCATGGAATGGTAGAGTATGCAACCTTTGGAGATTGGCTTCCCCCCTCCCCTCAGTAAATTATCTGGAGATTCATCCAAGTTCTTGCACACATTAGCACTTCATTCCATTTTTATTGTGGAGTAGTCTAAGTTGGAATCTTAAAACCAGACATGGAAGCATCTATCATCTATAAAAACCCATTTTAAGAAACAAAAATGGAAGGGAGTCAGCATGACAGAATGCATTGAAGTCGAGGTCAATCTAGGCTTATAACAGGAACAGAATTCTAAGCTTCTGAAGATGGCAGCGTGTGAGATCAGGGTCTCTAGTTCCAGCAGGAAATGCAGAGAGCTAGAAAATGCCACTGCATTTGTATGGATGCAGTCACTTGGTCAACATGACTCACCTACACCTTGCGAGACAGCAGCAGTTATCTGAGATAGAATGAGACCTAGAGATGAGGCTCTGACCTTCTGGACTGGCATAATTTCCAGGTTTTTCAGAGCAGTGTGCCTGCTACATGAAGAGCAAGCAGGAAAGCAAGCTGAGCAGGTCAGTAGGTGAACAGATTCTTGTATAAACTGGCTCTTGTGCTTCCGACAACTTCCTGTCTAATAAGAAACCATTGCCCATTCAGAGCAGTCAGGAAGCTGGGAGGGAAAAGGAAGCACTGTCATTTCAGGCCTCATTGAACCTCATCATGGCTGAGGCAATCTCTATAAAGTGCCTCTGAAAATGTCAAATAGCTAGGAACCTGTAATCCCAGCTACTCAGGGGGCTGAGATCTGAGGATTTCACTTCGAAGCCAGACTGGGCAGGAAAGTCCGTGACACTCTTACCTCCAATTGACTACCAAAATGCCAAAATGTGACTCAAGTGATAGAGCATTAGCCTTAAAGAACAACAATGAAAAGCTAAGGGGCAATTCCCAGGCCCTGACTTCAAGCTCTAGTATCAACAAAAAAAGAAAGAGAAAAAAAGAAGGTAAAGAAAAAGGAACAAAATGTGAAATAGTACTCTACAAAATTCAACGTTCTAAAAGAGGAAACTAGAATACAAAAAAAAACTGTAGAAACACACATTTATTTTAAAAATGCTGCCATATGATAGACTTTCTTTCCTTTATGGGGCTAGCTCTTGATGAAGTTCTGGCTTGAATCTAGAAGTAGAAGTTAAATGAGATGTAAGTTTAAGGATAAGAAAAAATATCATAGAATGTAACTGTAAACCCTCCATACATCACCCCAACAATAAAATATAATTTAAAAAACTTTACAAAAAGAAAAGACGTGATAGTCCTTTATGTTGTTTATCAACTTAAATATGACCTAAAGATCTGTAAATAAGAGCAGATTGGGCAACTAGGAAATTTGAATAGCAAATATCATTGATTTACATACCATAATTGTGAATCTGCAAAAATAGATTATAGAGAATGGGAGAATAATGTATTTCAGTGACAGGAAAAAATACCTAGATTTCAGGTATAAAAACAATTATGTTCCTATTTATTGGTAAAATATGTCTTCTTTTTGTTATTATTGGTCATAGGACTTGAACTCAGGGCCTGTACATTGTTCTTGAACTCTTTTGCTCAAGGCTAGTGCTCTACTATTTTGAGCCACAGCAGAACTTCTGGTTTTCTGGTAATTAATTGGAGATAAGAGTCTCACAGACTTTCCTGCTTCGGTTGTTTTTGAACAGCGATCCTCATATTTCTGCCTCTTGAGTGGCTAGGATTATACACATGAGCCAGTGGTGCCTTGCTCTAAACCATGTCTTCTATGTTTGTTTTTGATCTCATTATCTCAAGCCGGGTGCTGTGATGCCAAGCTCATGCCTGTAATTTAGCTACTTAGGAATCTGAGATCTGAGGATCACAGTTCAAAGCCAGCCTAGGCAGGAAAGGTGTAGGAGATTCTTACCTTCAAGTAAAATCCCAAAATCTTTGGGAAGTGGAGCTGTGGCTAAAGTGTTTAAGTGATAGCTTTGGGTAAAAGAGTACAACCACAAAATAATAAACAGATAAAATAGATAGATAGATAGATAGATAGATAGATAGATAGATAGATGTAACAATTCATTAGCTCAATGTTTTTTAGTGTGTATGTGTATGTGTGTGTGTGTGTGTGTGTGTGTGTGTTTGCATGTGGGTGTGTTTATGCAGATTCATGTTCTGATACTGGGGCTATCCCTTATCCTTTTTGCTACAGGGTAGCACTGAGACCTGTTTTTTATTCTGGCTTTTTATTGGATATAACATTATCACGTCACCAGGCCCTGGTGGCTCATGCCTGTAATAGTAGCTACTCAGGAAGCTGAGATCTGAAGATCACAGTTCCAAGTCAGCTTTGGCAGGAAAGTCCTTGAGACTCAACTAATCATGAAAAATTAGAATTAAGCTGTGGTTCAAGTGGTACAGGTTCTGCCTTGAGTGATAAAGCTGAGGGACAGTGCCCGGGCCCTAAATTTAAGCCCGAGGCCGGGCACCAGAAAGAAAAAAGAAATGTATGGTCACACTAAATACCTCTCTAATGCATGTGTGTGTGTATCATGTGTGGTATGTGTTTGTGTGCATGATATGTGGATGGTATGTATGTGTAACACAGGAGATCATTAATGCCAGGCAAGAATCTTACCATGACTCTATACTCCTACCCTTATCTTTTCTTTATTACTTTTTTCAAAATAGTTACATTTTTTCTTCTTCTATTTTTGTGTTTCTGCCTTTGAGAACAGGAAATCACCTGCCACTTATTGTCGCTGATCTATCACATGAGTGAGCTGCCTTTCCTCCAACAACCAGTCCAGTTAAGGTTAAGTTTGGAGGCTACATTATGAAAATTACTGTAAGTATAAGCAAATGGATTCAGATGAATGTGTAGAGACTGTTAAAGACAGTCACAGACTCCAGTGCACTGATCTTTATGTCACAGTTATTTCCAGTTCTCAGAACGTTTTGAGCCACAAAGTGGTGTGGTATTAATGTATAAAGTTTATCACTTCAGGGGCTGGGAGTTTGGCCTAGTGGTAGAGTGCTTGCCTAGCATGCATGAAGACCTGGGTTCGATTCCTCGGTCCCACATACATAGAAAAAAAAAAAAAGCTGGTAGTGGTGCTGAGGCTCAAGTGGTAGAGCTCTAGCCTTGAGAAAGTCCAAGGACAGTGCTCAGGCCCTGAGCTCAAGCCCAGGACTGTCAAAAAAAAAAGTTTATCACTTCACTTCAAGTGTTTTAATATAGAAAGTGTGATATTAATGTATACACTTTACAGAATTTCATTTTATGTACTGGTTCCAGGGCTTAAACTCAGGATCCTGCATACCCACTGGTCATGCTTTACCACTTGGGCCAGCCTAACTTTATATCATTTCAATGAAGTAGGAGCTGCAGAATAGGAGCTGAGGGTCTATTATAGAAGTGAGTTGCTTGCCATTCTGGCATGTGTGAAATTTGATGCTTCGCACCAGAAAATAAACTATATAAGAGCCACAAAACCCAGAAATAAATATTGAGACATATCTTATACCTTTTTAGGCACTTGTAAAAGATAGATTAATGGGGGAAAATTATAGTAAAGTTTTTTGTGTGTGAGTTGAGTTAGTAACTTGTTGCAGAGTGTGCCTCATTTCCAAAGTCCTGATTTAATATTCCTCAGTGCACACACACACACACACACACCCAATTTAACTGAAATATCTATTTTAGTCTATATTACTGATCAGAATACAGTGAAAGAAAAAGAACATGAGAGTCGAGAATAGATAAACCAGGTCCAAAGCTTTGTTCCATTCCTTTATTTGACCTTTGGATAAATGAGTTATTCTCCCTTGAATTTTTACCTGTAAAACCCCTAGCCTGCAAAACTATAGATAAAAGCCCTTTTCTTCATGAGTTGTTTACAATTAGATTAAGATAATTTTAGAGCAGTTACTTTTTTTATTTCCTCCTGCAGAAGTATGTTCCTCCAAAAGAAGATAAGACTACAAATGAGTAACTACAGAAAGAACACTGATATCAACCAAACCATCAATGTTTTACTGGGTAAACCTGATGATTGCTTTCTACCAGGTGGTATCAGAGCTCACATGACCTTTGCTAACTTAGGATCTTCCACTTTGCTCGAGTGGCAACAGCTTTTCTTCTGAATTCTGTATCGATCATCAGGCTCTCTGGAAGATGTTGTTTTAACCACCAGTGTAAGTTTGTAATTATGACAAACAATGTGTGGTAGATAGATCCAGAGAATCCTTCTCCTTCAATGCTTCAATGCTATTCCTACTGCCACGGGAAGAGGGGGTGGGGTAAGGGTTGCTGGTCCTGGGGCTTGAACTCAGGGCCTGGGTACTGTTCCTAAACTTTTTGGTCAAAGACAGCATTTTACCACTTGAGCCACAGATCCATTACTGCCTTCTTGGTAGTTAATGGGAGATATGAGTCTTTTTCTGCCTGGCCTAGTTTTGAATCACAGTCCTCAGATCTCATCCTCCTAATTAGCTAGGATTACAAGCATGAGCTGCCAACACCCAGTGTAAGCTTTGCCCTTTAAAATCCAAACATGGAGGGGAAAACCTGGAGACATCAAGGGAAAGAGTGACATTATCCAAAAAGAAGTGCACTCCTTACCCGAATTATGTTGCTATAACTCCTCTGTTCATAATAACAATTTAAAAAGAAGAAAGAAGGGGCTGAGAGTTTGGCCTAGTGGTTGAGTGCTTGCCTAGAATGCACGAAGATCTGGGTTCGATTCCTCAGTACCATATACATAGAAAAAAGCCAGAAGTGGTGCTGAGGCTCAAGTGGTAGAGTGCTAGCCTTTAGAAAGTCCAAGGACAGTGCTCAGGCTCTGAGCCCAAGCCCAGGACCAGGAAAAAAATAAATAAATAAAAAAGTCAGCCGAGCGCGGTGGCTCAGGCTTGTAATCCTAGCTACTCAGGAGGCTAAGATCTGAGGATCATGGTTCAAAGCCAGTCTGGGCACAAAAGACCATGAGATTCTTTTCCCCAATTAATTACTAGAAAATGGGAAGTGGGGCTATGGCTCCAGGGGTAGGGTGGTAGCCTTGAGCTGAAGAGCTGAAGGACAGTGTCCAGGCCCAGAGTTCAAGCCCTATGACCCACAAAAAAAAAAAAAAAAAAGGTCAACTGCACTGGGCACCAGTGGCTCAAGCCTATAATTCTAGCTACTCAGGAGGCTGAGATGTGAGAATCACAGTTCAAAGCCAGCCAGGGCAGGAAAGTCTGTGAGACTCTTATCTCCAATTAACCACCAGAAAACCAGCAGTGGTGCTGTGGCTCAAGTGATAGGACAATAACCTTGAGTTAAGAGCTCAGAGACAGCATCCAGGCCCAGACATCAAGCCCCAGGATCCCCATCCCCACAAAGCCAATTGTCTTATTTATACTAATTTTCATTATTTGCATGTTGAGATGTTTTAGATATTTAGCTTAGGGGAACTAGGTTATTAAAATTAATTTTACAATTTTACTCCTCACTAGGTGTGTGTGGGGGGGTGTCTTATGCTGGTACTGGGGCTTGAATGCTGAGCCTGGCACTGTCTCTGAACTTTTGTGCTCAAGGTCAGAGCTCTACTACTGGAGAAACATCTCCACTTCCAGATTTTTGAGTGGTTAATTAGAGAGTCACATGGATTTTTCTACCCAGGCTGGCTTTGAACTGTCCTTCTCAGAGCTCAGCCTCCTCAATAACTACGATCACAAGAGTGAGGCACCAGTTCCTGGCCAAAAATTTAATTCTTTATGAGTGTGACATTCTGCTTCTGTGGCTTCTTGGCTGATGCCAAATCTCCCTATTGTATGAAGTATAGAGCTCTTGGAACCAAGTGATCTTGAAATATCTGATCTGTTTTCTAAATTAATGCTACCAAGAAATTATCATGTTTTAAATAAAGCAACCAGGGCCGGGAGTTTGGCCTAGTGGTTAAAGTGCTTGCCTAGCATGCACAAAGACCCGGGTTCGATTCCTTGGTACCAAATATATACAAAAAAGCCGGAAGTGGTGCTGAGGCTCAAGTGGTAGAGCTCTAGCCTTGAGAAAGTCCAAGGACAGTGCTCAGGCCCTGAGCTCAAGCCCAGGACTGGCAAAAAATAAATAAATAAATAAATAAATAAAGCAACCAATCAAAAATATAATCCCCCAAGAGATTAATAATTTGGTATGTAGAGAACACTAATGTGCTTTTATAAACAGTTAAAATAATTCAGAGGGAAGAGTATTTCATCAATTTGTTCTTTTCTTTCCCTGTAGTTCCTAGGGTTTAAACTCTAAGCCTAGGTGCTAATGTTGGACTTTTTCACCTAGGCTGGTGCATTCTCACTTGAGCTGCAACTCCACTTTTGGCTTTTGCTGCTTAACTAGAAATAAGAGTCTCTGATTTGTCTACTCAGTCATCAAACCTTAGCCTCCTGAGGATTATAGACATGAGCCAACCATAGCCTTAATCTTTTGATAGTATTTATGTCTTAATTTTCAAAGAAGTGAGTCTATATACAGTGAAAGAACAAAAGGAAAAGAAAAATTTTTGCTTTAGTGGAGCTTATATTGTAGCTATGGGATTGGAAGAGGAGATAGATTCTAAAGAAAAAAAATAAATTAGGTGGGTTATAGTATTCTTTTTTGTTGTTGTTGTTGTGGATCATGGGACTTGAACTCTGGGCCTGGGCACTGTCCTTCAGTCTTCAGCTCAAGGCTACTACCCTACCCCTTGAACCACAGCCTCACTTCCCATTTTCTAGTAATTAATTGGAGATAAGAGTTTCAAGGTCTTTTGTACCTGGGCTGGCTTTGAACTACCCAGCTTTTGTGAAGAAGGAGAAGAAGAAGAAGGAGGAGAAGGAGGAGGAGAAGGAGGAGAAGGAGGAGGAGGAAGAGGAGGAGGAGGAGGAGGAGGAGGAGGAGGAGGAGGAGGAGGAGGAGGAGGAGGAGAAGGAGAAGACGACGACGACAACAGTAATAGCCAGAGTAAGGGGACAGAGAATGACAAGGGAGTGATAGAGTGAATGGATGAAGCTATTTATAATAACTGGATGCGGAAAGTCCTCCTGATATGCAGACACTTGTACAGGGAGCTTGAAAGAAGCCGTGCAGGCAGGCTAGCTAGTTATTTTGGGGAAGAGCAGTTCAGGCAGAGGACAGGCAGGTGCAAGGACCTAAGTTAAGAGCAAAAAGCTCATGTGGCTAGAGTAGAGGGAACAAATTAGAATTCTGATGAGGTAGAAAGATGTGGGGTACAGGTGTTTGCATAATCCATTCAAGGCACTTTAGATACACACATACACACGCACACACACACACATACATATATATGTAGGGACATAGCTAGACACATCACACGCATACATACACACACACACACACACACACATATATATATATATGTAGTACATGGCTAGACACACTACACACACACACACACACACACACAGTCAGTTAGTTGTGGGGCTTGAACTCAGGGACTGGGCACTGTCTCTGAACCTTCCTGTGTTAAGACTAAAGCTCTACCACTTGAGCCACAGCACCATTTATGGTTTTTTGTTTTGTTTTGTTCTGCTTTTGTTCTTTCTTATTTATTATTTTTGCCAGTTCTGGGGGCTGAACTCAGGGCCTGGGCACTGGCCTTGAGTTTTCTCAAGGCTAGCGCTCTACCACTTGATACACAGCACCACTTTCAGCTTTTCCTGTGTATGTGGTACCGAGGAATTGAACCCAGGGCATCATGCATGCTAGGCATGCTAGGCATGCTAGGCATTCTACCACTAGGTCACACTCCTAACCTCACTTACCTTTTTTAAGTAATTAGTTGGAGATATGAGCCTCACAGGGACTTTCCTGCCTTGGCCAGCTTCAAACCATGTTCCTCATATTTCAGCCTCCTGAGTAGCTAGGATTATAGGCATGAGCAAACAGTGCCTGGCCTTCTTGTTTCTATTTCTTATTTACATCTTATCTAAGATGTGTATATGCATTATATATACATGTAGATATGTGTATGTAGATTTCCTTGATATATAACATACTCAGAAACCGTAGTTTTTATTTGTTTATTTTATTTATTTTTCCAGTCCTGGGGCTTGAACTCAGAGCCTGGGCATTGTCCTTGAGTTTTCCCAAGGCTAGTATTCTACCCCTTGAGCCACAGCACCACTTCTGGCTTTTTCTATGTACATAGTATACCGAGGAATGAAATCCAGGGCTTTGTGCATGCTAGGCAAGAACTCTACCACTAGGCCCAGCTTCTGTATAGAGTTTCATACTAGAAATTGATTTTCAATCAACACAATTAACTCAGCAGGTCATTTAACATTTTTCAAGTGCACTATCTTTAATGGGCACAGAATATTTTGTTTTATGAATATCTCATATTTTTATTGACCAGTCCTACATATATTTTCCTTATAGAAAAAAAAATCCTACACATGATATTACTAGGCCAAAGGATAAAAATGTCTTGAAAGCTGTTCAATAATTATTTTCTTAAAAATATTAATGAGAAGCCTGGTGTGGTGGCTCACACCTGTAGTCCTAGCTACTCAGGACGCTGAGATTTGAGGATCTCAGTTCAAAGTCAGCCTGGGCATTGAAGAACCTGAGACTCTTATCTATAGTTGACTACTAGAAAACTGGAAGTGGGGCTGTGGCTCCAGGGGTAGGGTGGTAGCCATGAGCTGAAGAGCTCAGGGACAGCACCGAGGCCCAGAGTTCAAGCCCCATCATTGACAAAAAACAAAAATATTAATTAGAACAAGGCGTGAGAGGCTCACACCTACCATCCTAGCTACTCAAGAAGCTGAGATCTGAGGACTGATGAAGCCAGCCCAGGCAGAAAAGTCTGTGAGAAAGACTGTCACAAAAAGCTGGAAATAGAGCTGTGGCTCAAGTGGTAGAGTATCAGCCTAGAGTAAAAAAGACAAGTGAGAGAACTCAGAGCCCTGAGTCCATGCCCTAATACTGAAACACACAGACATAGACACAGACACACAGATACACACACACACACACACACACACACACACACACACACACACACTCCTGCTCTATCCTTGAAGTAATCTTTGTGATTTTTTTTCTCAGAGCAAAGCTTTTGTCTTTTAATTTAGAAAGAAAAAAAAAACCCACGCAGAGGGACGGTTTGATGTTGGATCTAAACAAAAGCGGAAAAAGTAAGTCAAGGTCAAGAAGGAAAGAGAGCACTGGAAACTCTGCCATTCCCTTCTCCAGGTCCTCAGCTGCTGTTGCTTCTCATTTTGCACTTGGCCTCCTGCCCAACTTCAAATGCCTGCCCTTCCCCACCTCCCTCCTCATCCTGGCCTGGACACACAGCATGAAGACAAGTAAGCCCGAGCTCTCAGCCTCTGAACTCAGCCTCCCACCCCACTAGCTCCCTGCTCTGCTCTGCCAATGAAGTAGCCCTGGCATTCCAGCCCATGCAGGGATTTCTTTACCTTTCTAGTGGCCAGCCTTTTCTTAAGGGAAATGCCTTGTGTTTGGACAACATTTTGCCCCAAATAAGAGGTCAAAGACATTGCGTATCCCCCAGGGATACACAATGTAAATAGCTTCAATTCTCTCATGTTTCACCGAAGAAGAGTAAAAACTATATGATATTTATATTCTTTTTTTTCTTCTAAGCTTACTATTTGCTCTAGTAAAATATGGGCTTTAACTGTCAAATAAACTTGGAATCTTACTGTTGACTTTGCCATTTACAGGTTCAGAAAATGTTATCAGTTTTTCTTAAAATTTGTTTAAGCAGAGTGAGAATAACAATACCTAACAACAAATATAAATGGTAAGCCATATGATATTTCCTGAATTCCCAAAAGGATAACACTGGGTTAGGCAGACCATTTTAAAATCTTTTTCTCTGCCTTCCTGCCTGCCTTTACTCTTTCTTCCTTCCTGTCTAAATTTTGTTTAGTGTTTACGATTTGAACTCAGAGCCTTGCACTTAGGGATGGGTCTCTGTTTTGTGTGTGACGTAAAGAGCCCAGGGGCTTGAGCTCAGGGCCTGAGCACTGTCCCTGTGCTTTCATGCTCAAAGCTAGGACTCTATGGTACAAGGCCACCACGGCTCCATTTCTGGCTTTTTGGTAGCTAATGGGAGGTAGGAATCTCATGGACTTTCTGCAGTGGCTTCAAACTGTGATCCTCAGATGTCAGCCTCCCAAGTAACTAAGATTACCAGAGCCCAGGTGGTCCTCTATTTTAAACAGAGACCAATTTTAAGCTTGACTTGCTTATTCTGTTGTTAGTATTTGGTCTACTTCTCCAGCCCAGCTTTTTGCTGGCTAATTGGATATGGGAAAGAAACTCTGAATTTTTCCTCCCTGGATTGGCTTCAAACTGCGATCCTCAGGATTTCACCCTCCTGAGTAAGTAGGGTGACAGACTTAAGATACTTCCTGCTTATTAAACACAGACAAACAAAGCAGTAGGATGGGGTGGTTCATGGTTGTCATCCTAGCTACTCAGGAGGTTGAGGTCTGAGGATCGAGGTTCAAGGCCAGCCTAGGCACTAAAGTCCCTTAGACTCTTTTTTTTTTTTTTTGCCAGTCCTGGGCCTTGAACTCAGGGCTTGACCACTGTCCTTGGGCTTTCTCAAGGCTAGAGCTCTACCACTTGAGCCTCAGCACCATTTCTGGCTTTTTCTATGTATATGTGGAACCGAGGAATCGAACCCAGGTCTTCGTGCATGCCAGGTAAGCACTCTACCGCTAAGCCAAACTCCCAGCCCACCCTGAGACTCATCTCCAATTAACCACTAGAAAAATCAGAGGTGTCGCTGTGGCTCAAGGTGTAGGGAGATAGCCTTGAGCTGAAGAGCTCAGGGACAGCTCCCAGGCCCAGATTTCTAGCCCCACAACCAACAATAACAACAAAAAAAGGAACTATGGCCAGGAGTGTGTCTTAGGGGTAGAGTGCTTGCTTAGCATGTATAAAGCCCTGGGTTCAATTTCTTGATACCACATAACACAGGAAAAGCCTGAAGTGGTGCTGTGGCTCAAGTAGAAGAGTCTTAGCTTATGGACAGTGCCCAGGCCCTGAGTTCAAGCCCCAGAACTAACAAACAATAATAATAATAATAATAATAATAATAATAAATACCTAAATTGTGTCTCCTGCATGTATGTTGCAAATAAATAAGTAATAAATAATTAATTAGTAAAGTCCAGTTCTTTTTAAAAATTTTTGTTTTAATTTGAACTCAGGGTCTGTCAGTCAGCTTGCTTGCTCAGCTGATGCTCTACCATTGAAAAAGGCCTCCAGTTCCATGAGTCTTATTCTTGCCACCACATGTCTTTTTTTTTTTTTTTTTGCCAGTCCTGGGCTTGAGCTCAGGGCCTGAGCACTGTCCTTGGACTTTCTCAAGGCTGGAGCTCTACCACTTGAGCCTCAGCACTTGTAGCCTTTTAAAAAAAAAAAAAAAAATCTATGTATGTGGTACCAAGGAATCGAACCCCGGTCTCCGTGCATGCTAGGCAAGCATTCTAACACTAGGCCAAACTCCCATCCCCTAAGAGACCCTATTTTTATTTAACCAGCAAAAAGCAGAACTGGAGGTATGGCTCAAGGGATAGAGCACCAACCATGAGCAAGCAAGCAGACCAGGCATGAGGCCCTGAGTTTAATCCCTGGTACCAGCAAAAAAAGAAAAAAACAAAGAAAAGAAACAGAGTGAGTGAATGAATGAATGATTCAACCTCTATTTTATACTGGAGGAGTTACAAAAATGCCTTCCTAAAAGTAGTCATATGGCGGAAATGAGACACAGGATTCCACTTGGGAAGCTGAAGGATCGAGTTGGGAAGTCCAATTTGAACACATGATGGTTTTTTGGCAAATTGTCCCCAACAATGTTGCCTTCATGCTGGTGACTGTGGAAAATCTGATCCCATAAATTGTCTTATGAACACCCTTTTGTAGCGGCTTTTCCTTCACGCTACTAGAGCTTTCTTTCCTCAGTAAGGGCAGCAGGGGCAGAAGGATTGACTTCAAGGACTTAGAGGGAAACAGCCAAATATAGACACCTGTTACTGTATGAAATAAATAGTATATAAGTCTGCCAAAATAGGATTCAATTGACAGGGACTATCTTATGTCATTTGTCATTTCAACCTTGAGCTAGGAACGTTGAAGGAACCAACATCTATAGTTCTCTGTTTTATACCATAATCAGATATATGCCAGCATGCTCTGTGTGTGTGTGTGTGTGTGTGTGTGTGTGTGTGTGTGTGTGTGTGTGTGTGTGTGTGTGTGTGTTTGCTAGGGATTGGACCCTGGGCAAAGGCTCCACAATGATTCAGATGCCCTCAAATTTTAAGTGATTCAGTGTTCAGACCATCCATCTCTTCCAAAATACAACCTGGATATTTAAAGACAGCGACTACGTGACTCAGGACGAAAATATTCCGTATCACCCCGGATGCTCAGCAGGTTATCCCAGCTGCTAAAGGACAAGTTGGGTGGTGACAACACACTTACAGCAGCTGAGCTCGAACATGCTCACCAGTAGCCAGGCCCTCTGCTGTGATTCCTATCTTGTTTTTATGTGTTTGCAGGGATTGGGGCTTAAACTCAGAGCCTGGGAGTTGTCCTTGAACCTCAATGTGCTCAATGCTAGTATGCTTGTCACTTGACCCACACCCTGCACTTCTGGCATTTGGGTGATTAATTGAAGAAGAGAGTCCCATGGATTTGCCTGCTTAAGTTGGCTCAGAACCTCAATCCTCAGATCTCAGCCTCCTGATTAGCTAGGATTACAGGTGTGAAGTTTCTTTCCTCTCTCTCTCTCCCCTCCCATCCTCTTCCTTCTCTCCCTCTCTCTCGGTCTTCCTTTCTCCTTCCTTCCTTCATTCCTTCCTTTCCTCCTTCTTTTTATTTATTTCTTTTCTTTTTCTTTTTTTATTTTTTTTTTGTGTGTGTGCCTGTCCTGGGGCTTAAACTCTGGTTCTGGGTCCTGACCTTGAGTTTTTGTGCACAACACTAGCCCTCTACCTCTTCGAGCCACTTCCGGTTTTTGAGTGGTTAACTAGAGATAAGAGTTCTCACAGACTGTTGTGAGAACAGGCTTCTTTTGATCTGGGATCCTCAGATCTCACCTCCTGAGCAGCTAGGATTACAGGTATGAGCCACCATTGCCCAGTTGAGGTTTCTAACTTTTGAAGGCAATTTGTAGGAACCTTTTGAGAGCAGAATAGCCCAGAGACATCTTTGTCTCCTCCAATTTTATCAACCCATCTACTCCAAAGTGTATCCATCACTAAGATAAATTTTATGTCAATAATATGCATTTGGAGCCAGAAGAATGGTGAAGGCAAACCCTTCTTCAGGCCTGTGTGCAGGCTTTACAGTGCTAGGAGTAAGGATTCACTTTAGATGCTTATAGTAATTATTAAAAGTAAATAAATAGGTCAGGTGTTGTTGACTTATACCTGAATCCTAGCTACCCAGGATGCTAAGTCTGAGGAATGGGTTCAAAGCCAGATAGGGCAGAAAAGTCTGTGAGATTCTTTTGTCTAGTTAGTCACCAAATAGTTGAAATAAAATTATGTCTCAAGTAGTAGAGAATCAGCCTTAAGCAATGAAGTTAAGGGACGTTGCCCTGGGTTCTATGTTCAAATCTGGAACCAGTTCATAATGTCATCAAAAAAAGGAAGAAAAAAAAATTTACCAGCCAGGTACTGGTGGCTCAAACGTGTAATCCTCGCTAGCAGGCTGTGATCTGAGGATCATAGTTTGAAGTCTACCTGGAGCAGGGAAGTCTGTGAGACACTTTTTTATTTTTTGGTTGGTCATGGGTTTTGAACTCAGGGCTCCTATCACTTTGAGCCACAGCTCTACTTGTATCTCACAAGGACTTCTCTGCCCAGGCTGGTTTTGAACCACGATCCTCATATGTCAGTCTCCTGAATTACAAGTGTGAGGCAACAGCATTCAGCACTGTGAGACAATTTACAATTAAGTAAAAAAAAAAAAAAAAAAAAAAAGCTGTACAGAGAGCTGTGACCCAAGTGGTAGAGAGAACCAGTCTTGATCACAAAAGCTGAGGAACAGCACCCAATCTCTGAGTTCAAGGCTCAAGGGGGTCTTTTTTCCCAAGGTGGGGAGAAAACACTTCAGTTTTATCTGTGGAGCGTTGGGGACTACTACATACTTTCAGACAGCTTTTCACATACTTTTCTTTGGCAGTTTCTCTGTGTGTTTTCTTTAATACAACCATTAAATTCTGATTTTATTTTTTTAATGACAAGTGTGGTAGCAACATTTGAATCTCTGCTGGAGGACAATCCCAAGTTTCGGCAGGTGTTAAATTCAACTCAAATAACAAAGAAACAAAGGCTTCATTCCCCCTTTAGAGAGACAATAGTCACTTGAAAGTGAAATTAACTTAGGGAAATTAACAGGGACTAGAGAGAGAAGCCCCAGGGAGCCTAAGTGATTAAGGAAAGGGGCATCACAATGGGAAATCTCCCCACTGAGCCCTTCTCCACACCCCTACACCTCAAGAAAACCCACAGTTTGGAGTTAGGGTTGGGAGGAAATGATGGATAAGAACGGGAAAGCCACTCCAGGTTCAGAGAAAGATCTTTCTAACAGTCCAAAGACAGGAGCCGAGAGTCATGTGCTGGCTGCTGGCTGCCAATTAACTTGGCTCTAGAAGAAGGTCATGTTAGGGGAATTAAAAAAAAAAAAAAGGCTGGGGGGGGGAGTTGACAGCAAGCCCAGAACATTAATCTAATCTGAGCACCACAGCAAGCAGCACCAAGGGAATCTTAGGATCTTCATCAATATGGCAGTTAAGTGTTATCACAAAGACTCCAGAATCCTACTTAAAAAAAGAAAGGTTGAGGCTGGGAATTTGGCTAGTGATAAGAGAGAGTGCTTGTCTAGCATGCACAAAGACTTAGGTTCAATTCCTTGGTACCACATACATAGAAAAAAACAGAAGTGGTGCTGGGCCTCAAGTGGTAGAGCTCTAGCCTTGAGAAAGCCCAGGCCCTGAGTTCAAGTCCCAGGACTGGCAGAAAAGAATTTGTTGATAGCCTACATAAATGTCACTGCACAAATAAAACCCAAGATGGGTACTGGTGGTTCACACTTGTAATACTTCCTAATCGGGAGGTTTAATTCTGAAGATACAGGTTCAAAGCCAGCTCAGATGGGAAAGTCTGGGAGGCTCATATGCTCAATTAATCGGCCAAAAGCCACAAATGGAGATGGGGCTCAAGTGGTAGAGTGCCAACCTTGGGAGAAAAAGTTAAGGGATGGAGTCCAAATTCTTAGTTCACAGTCCTAGTATTAGCACAAAGAAGGAAGGAAGGAAGAAGGAAGGGTGAGAAGGAGCAAGAAAAGGGGAGGGGGAGGGGAGGAAAGGAGGGAGAGAGGGAGGAAGTGAGCTTGTGGCTCATGCCTGTAATCCTAGCCATTCAAGAGGCTGTGATCTGAGGATCGTGGTTCAAAGCCATTCTGAGCAGGAAAGTTCAAACTCATCCCCAACAAACTACTCAGAGAAAGTAATGCTGTGGCCCAGGTGGTAGAACACTAACCTTTAGAAAAAGAAATGCTTAGGCCCAGAGTTTAAACCCCAAGACTGGAACAAAGAGAGAGTGGGGGTGGGGTAAGGAGGGAAATACATGGGCAAAATGGGCCACTTAAAGCAGAAATTTCTATGAATAAGACACATAATCTTTAACACAATAACATCTTTCTTCAGATGTGGGTCTACTTCATTGCTTTAACAACATTGTTCTATTAATCTCAACAAAAAATTCCAAGGTAAATGTTTCTAGAAAATAATGTTTGACTATTTTCATCATGCAATTGTCATTCAGTTTTTCTTAAATATATCCATATGTAGAGCCAAGTTCTAAATTAGTATTTTGTGAATTTGCTTCACTTATATTGAGCTAGAAAGACCATCCATGTATGTCAGTAAACCTGTGAAGTCTTTATGGTTTTCTTTTCTTTTCTTTCTTTCTTTCTTGCCCTGGGGCTTGAACTCTGGATCACAATGCTGTCCTTAAGTATTTATCATGCTACACTTTGAGTCACACCTCCACTTCTGACTTTTGAGTGATTAATTGTAGGTAAGAACCCGACTAGGACTTTTCTGCCTACGCTGGCTTCAAACCACAATCCTCAGATCTCAGCCTCCTATGGCTAGGATTACAGGCATAAACCACTGACATCCAGCCCTTTAGCTGTTTTTTTTTAGTAGTGGTTCTGGGGTTTGAACTCAGGGTCTCACATCTTCATTTTACTGTTTGCTCATGGCTGCTACTCTACTACTTGAGCCACATCTCCAGTCTGGCTTTTTCCTAGTTATTTTTTTGAGATGGAGTTTTGAACTTTTCTTCCAAGTACCTATAATTGTTCCCTCTGGGCTCCATATAACTCAGGGATTCTAAGATGAATTTCAATCAAGAACAGAGCTGGGCACTGGTGGCTCATGCCTATTATTCAAAAAAGCATCAAAAGAGCCAGAAATAGAGCTGTGGCTCAAGTGCTAGAGTGCTGGCCTTGAGCAAAAAATGTTCAGGGATAGCATTCAGGACCTGAGTTCAAGCCTCAGGACCTAAGCAAAATAAAACAAAGAGCAGAATTGCTGGAAACCAAACCAGAAGTATGTGTATACACACACACACACACACACACACACACACACACACACACACCTTCTCACTATATAATCTGGCTTGATTGGAACTTACAATCTTCTTGCCTCAGACTCCTACAAGACTTTGGGAAAATAAGTGTATATCACCATGCCTGGCTGAAAGAGTCCAATCTTTAAACCCAAAAGAAGTAGTTTTCCAACTGTTGTATTCCTTCAGGTTAGTTTTGAACTTTGATAGTCCTGCCTGAGCCCCTGTGTGCTAAGATTCCAGGCTTATGTCATGATGACTAGTTTGTAACATGTTTTTATGCATTTGCTGTTCTTGTTAGATGTTTGTCTTCCTCCTACTGACATGAAAGAACTCAGCTTCCTTCTTCACTGGAGGGATGCATAATTTCCCTCTTGATAAAAATATATACGTAAAAGTTTTACTGCTAGCCGGGCACTGTGGCTCATGCCTGTAATCCTAGCTACTCAGGAGGCTGAGATCTGAGGATCAAGGTTCCTAGCCAAACCAGGCACAAAAGGACCTGAGACTCTTTTCTCCAATTAACCTCTAGAAAATGGGAAGTGGGGCTTGGCTTAAGAGTAGGGAGGAGGGCCTGGAGTTTGGCCTAGTGGTTAAAGTGCTTGCCTAGCATGCACAAAGACCCAGGTTCGATTCCTCGGTACCACATACATACAAAAAAAAAAAGCCGGAAGTGGTGCTGAGGCTCAAGTGGTAAAGCTCTAGCCTTGAGAAAGTCCAGGTACAGTGCTCAGGCCCTGAGCTCAAGCCCAGGACTGGCAAAAAAAAAAAAAAAAAGTAGGGAGGAAACCTTGAGCTGAAGAGCTCAGGGACAGCACCCAGGCCCAGTTCAAGCCCCGTGACCCCCCTTTCCCCCCCAAAAAAGTTATGCTGCTAGATCCCACAGTTGATTCATTTCAAAACAATCCAAATTTGGGCCAAGAGTTTGGCCTAGTGGTTAAAGTGCTTGCCTAGCATGCATGAAGACCCAGGTTCGATTCCTCGGCACCACATACATAGAAAAAAGCCAGAAATGGTGCTGAGGCTCAAGTGGTAGAGCTCTAGCCTTGAGAAAGTCCAAGGACAGTGCTCAGGCCCTGAGCTCAAGCCCAGGACTGGCAAAAAAAAAAAAAAAAAAAAAAAAAAAAAACAATCCAAATTTATTAAGAATTAGATATTTTTAAAAATTTTAAAAATCATTAATAAACATTCAGAAACGAAAACAGCCTGTTTCTTCATATCCTCAGCAACAATGTCTTTTGTAAAAGCTGGGAACCTGCCAAGTTGATGTGAAAACAAATGTTGTCCTGGTACAGTTTTGACTTGTGTTTCTCCTATGATGAATGAGATTTGAAAATATTTTCACATATCTGAAAGTCCTTTGTAGTTTGTAAACTGTTTACAGTATATACTGTAAGTAAAACAGTACCTAATCTCTTTATCTTTATATTCTACACTGGGTAGTATCAGTAAGTAGTTTTCATGCTTATCATCTAACTGATCAAAACCAGAGTTCCTTTGTCCTTTTCCTTGATTACTAATGAGTTTCTCAGCATTCTATTTATTGGCCCTGAGTACTTCTGCATGCAGCTGGGGATGCAATTTAGTGCTACAATGGTAGTCAGTCTTAAGCAAAGCTTAAGCAATCCTTAGCTTTACAAACAAACAAAAAGCAAAAAGCTGATTCCATGAGTATTCATTGGCATTTGTTAACTGTAGGTAGAATTAGAAATCAAAATGTAGTGTCAGCAGTGTGGCCTAGTGGTAGAGTGCTTGCTTAGCACGCAGAAAGCCCTGGGTTCCATCCATATACACAGAAAAAGCTGGTGAAGTGGTGCTGTGGCTCAAATGGTAGAGCACTAGCCTTGAGAAAACCCAAGGACAGTACCTAGGCCCTGAGTTCAAGTCCCAGGATTGGCAAAAAAAAACAAATTGTAGCAAAAAGATAATTTCCTTCCTTTTTTTTTGGTTTCAGTGCTGGGTGCTGGCCTTTTCCCCTCAAGGCTAGCAATCTACCACTTAAGCCACTGCTCCATTTCTACTTCTTTAACTTCTGGTTAACTGGAGATCAAAGAAGCTCACAGATTTTCCTGCCCAGGCTGCTGTGAACTGTGATTCTCACATCTCAGCCTCTTGAATAGTCTCAGCTTCCACAATGCTTTTCTTAAATGCTAAGCCCTAAATAGCCAAGATTAAGGCGGGTCTAAAACCTGGTGCACAGTGAATCCAGGTTTCTTACTTGGGGCCATAAAAACCTGAGGGCTTATTGCCTCTCTCAGCAGACAGACCATCTCAAATACAATGGATTTTGTGCACTGGGCTGCCAAACAGGCAAGCACACTAAGCTTTGCCCAAGTGTGAGAACACCATTCACACAGCAATCACTCTGAATGCTGCTGTTGCTGTGTGTGTATGTGTGTGCAAGTTGTGTGGCTGAATGTGCTACAGCCTATTTGTGTCTTAGATCAACAAACAAGAGATAAGCACAATTATTAATGGGTCTGGTGTTGTCTCCCTCCTGGTTTTGCATGTTAATCGCTCTACTGTGGTGTAAACTTCCCAAGGCATTTTTGAAGATTGTCCTTTTATGTAGTACTGGGATATAACTCACTCTCTCACATTTAAAAAATGCTACCAGAAGCCCCAGGTTGAGTCATGCCTGTAATCCTAGCTATTTAGGCTGAGATCTTAGGATAGCAGCAGTTCACAGCCACCTGGGGCAGGAAAGGCCATGAGAAGTTTATCTCCATGAACTTCTTGGAAAAAAGCCAGAAGTGGCATTATGGTTCAAAGTGGCAGAGGTCTCTCTAGCTCTGAGGGAAAGAAGCCCAGAGACAGTCCTCTGGCCCTCAATTCAAGACCCACAACTGGCCAAAAAAAAAGCAACCTCTCAGATAAGCAAGTACAATTTACATATATATCACCTGTTGACAAGTAAGCTCAAAAAGAAAAAAACAACAAAAAATGTACTTTTATTCATTCTCAAGTGCTATAACAATGTCCAAACACAAAATATTCAATCTGTACTTGTTGAATGAGTATTTGCCTTAAATGGTACAAAGAGTGAAAGGAATTACATATTCTAACATCTCTAGTGTTGCCTTAAGTTGTGAGAACTCCAGAAACAGGCATTTCCTTCTATTTTCTATCCACAAGAGCAACATTCATTGTACTCTCAACAGGGTGTAAAGATTTTATGGATCTTACTTCTGTATGAGTCCATGTATGCTACTATTCTTTCTTGAGGCGAAACCAGAGAATAAGTAACTGCTAACTTGTCCTTTTCTTTGGCAGTTGTCAGTTGTTACCATCCCCCCTCCACAAAGTTAAATCTCTGGCTTACAGAAGTGAACAGATTCCTGATTCTAGGCCTTAGCTCATGGAAGGTGCCATCAAATGAGTCCCCTACTTTTAGACAAAAATGGAACCAGGAATGGGTATGTTGCCCAAGAAAATAAATCTCATGACTGAGATTCTGGGAAGAGCCTAAGGTGTCAGTCCTGTACAGATACTGTAAATCCAGTTCTAAAAAGATGTAAATATTCTAGTCCTGAGATGTCCTGAATAAAACAATAGTCTTAATTCCCATAAATGTTCTTTTTCACTCTTCCATTTCAACCTACTTCATCCTGTTGAACTAAAATTGACAGCACTTAATTCTGGTTGATGCTGACTCCTAGACAACTCAACGTGGCAAACAGACCTTGGTAATTTTATTCTGCGTAGCCAAAATAAAATGTTTATGAGAATATTCTCTTTTAAAATTCAACATTTGAATTACCAACAGTTCATGTTATTTATTCAAGTCCTGGGGCTTGAATTCTAGCCTGGGCTCTATCCTGGAGCTTCTTTTGCTTAAGGCTGGTTCTCTAGCACTTGAGCCACAGCTCTATTTCCAGCCTTTACTTACTATTTTTTTTTAATTGCCAATCCTGGGGCTTGAACTCAGGGCCTGGGCACTGTCCTTGGACACATTTTTGCTCAAGGCTACAACTTGAGGCACAGCAACACTTTCAGCCTTTTTTTTTTTTTTTTTTTGGCCAGTCTTGGGCTTAAGCTCAGGGCCTGAGCACTGTCCTTGGATTTTTCTCAAGGCTAGAACTCTACCACTTGAGCCTCAGCACCACTTCTATCTTTTTCTAAGTATGTGGTACCAAGGAATCGAACCCGGGTCTTTGTGCATGTTAGACAAGCACTCTACCACTAGGCCAAACTCCTGGCCCCAGCCTTTTGTAAACAGTCTTGAACTCTGGGTCTGGGCTTTGTCTCAGAGCTCTTCAGCTCAAAGCTACTGCCTACCCCTGGAGCCAGAGCACCACTTCTGGTTGTCTGGGGGTTAACTGTAGATGAGTCTTTCTGGCTTTGCAGCGCCTGGGCTGATTTTGAACCATGATCCTCAGATCTCAGAAACAAGAGTTACTGGCACTGGGCTTTAAGGTAATTTTAATCAGAAAAGTTACAAAACCCTGAGCCTACTGCACTTTTCTAAACTTTACAGGCATGTCTTTTATTTTTTGCAATTACGAATTTATTTTGTAAATAAACACAAACAATAAGGTTCAAAACACATCTATTTATGAAATCAGTTGAGGTTGCCTTACATACTTCCAAAAAAAAAAGGGGGTTTCCAATGTATTTGTCAAAAATCTTATTTACAAGAGGGACTCTTTCAATGAGTATTTTAGAAAAACATTTAGCATATTGTACTACCATAATAAAATGAATTTCCTAAGAATTGCTCAAGTATCCAGTAAAATGAAAAGGTAAAGTATAATTTTCTTCAGTCATATTCAGAAAATCGAATGTGTTTACTTGCTTGTTGAGTTTTTGCCAGTCTAATCTTTTCAGCCTTGGTGATTAACTACAGAAAAAGAAATGAGAATGTGTTAGACATAGTTACACGAAGCAAAACCAATCAACACGGTTATTACTACAAAGACTTCATTTGAATGAAAATTTTGGGAGGAGAAAGACCAATGTGACAATTGTGCTTAGGTCAAAACAAAAAGAGCTGTTGACATTATAGATTATTAAGTAAAACAGATATTAAACTTTTGAAATATGTACCTATTCCCACTTCTGTTATATGTTATTTAAAATCTATTTAAAATAGCTGCTCCTTACCTAACTGGTAAAATTAACCTTCCTTAGAAAAATACAAGTTTTTGTTGTTCCAAATGGACTTCGTAGTAATTAGTGAGTCACAGTCAAATGATACGAAGTCCTTAATTATATGGTACTTGGTGATTTAGTATTATGTTAAAGAGACAGTATATTTCTGGGATGTTATAAAAGTTTGTTTACCAATTGATCACTGGAGTGGTTCTTCAGTTCTGTTAAACCACAGTAAGTTTACAACAATTTATATGTTTAGTAAGTAACTAGAAGAATGGTGACCAGGCCCGTAGTCCCAACACGGGCAAATGAGAAAAAAAATCATGAGTTGGAGAAAAGTCTGGGTGGGCCATATTAGCTTGTAACATCTATCTCCTTAAAAAAAAAAATACCAAAATCTCTCTAAAACACTCAAAAAAAAAAAGCCCTAAAATATAAAAACACTTAAGAGAACTTTTCACAGTTCTTAAGACAAATGCCACAAATACATACATTTATGTGTCAAACATGCTTAAAAAGTAAAATAAATAATTTAAAATTTGAGAAAAAGATCTGAAAGGCAGGCACTATTTATGACACCCTTATAAAGTCCCTTGGGTTTGTTTACTTTTAAAAGTGATACTAGAAATGAGGGCCCTGGATTTGAAGGCAAGCATATTTCGCCTAAACAATGTTTAGAGGAAAATTAAATTGTGCGAAATGCTCAAGACAACACATAGAGCATGATTCTAGGCTTCCATAAATTCCTGGATAGAAAATTAACATCTTATTTAGTATGAGTTAATTAGTAAATTAATTAAATCAGTCTTCTCCTTGAACAAGCTTTGTCCAACACTTTGTGCAGTACCTCCTTTTAATTTCAATTTATGAACTAATCCTACAGTTTCAGCTGTTTCTACTTAATAAATTGTGCTATCGCCAACTCCAATAGTGAAACAAGTAAGTAACTATGAAAAATTCTCCAACTCAAAGAATGGAACTTCATAAAATTTCTAAAATTAAAAAATAAAACAATCTTCTTAATTTCTAGTGTTAAATGACATTTCACCCCAATTAAAGCATAAGTATTACTTACAAACTATTTTAGTTTTACGTTCTGGATCAGTGCTTTTAACACTAGCTAATTTCAAAAGGGCTTTGAAATAGCACCACACAGACCCTAATTATTAGGAAGGCAGAAGGCTTCCCTACCAACAAGTTCAGTCTCCACTCTCGAAAACAACATTCACAAAGCACAGTAGGAAAATACTCCTGAATCACCATAAGTTCCAATGAATGCTAGGCAGTGGATGCCAGCAGAAAAACACCCTGTACATTTTTTAGGTTTCTCTAGACTTTCATAACCGTTCTACGCTGTGATAATATAGCATACTTTGTTCTGAACACATTAGCGTACATCAACATATTCCATAGTTGAGTAGCAAAAAGATATTACATATTTTATTAGTATCATACTTGTCACAAAAATAAAATCGAAAGAAACACTGCCTTAAGCTTATTTATGCTGGTTTTCATCACTTGTTGACTATCTTGGAGAATAGGAAAAAATCTTACTATTGCCATAGGGAACTTGACTCTCAGTCTTAACTCTCTGAATGTTATCTCTGGAGTCTCTTTAGATTCATAAACAACATTTAATATACATTGTGGTTTTTACAAAAAGATAATGGTTATACAGTCACATAACTGCAAAACACAAGCCCAGACTAAATTTATTGTGTAAAGTAGCACTACTGACTAAAAAAAATAATCTTATCTCATGTATGTAAAACCCAGGAAAGCTGTATTGAGTAAGTTTTAGCTATACAAAGCAAAATCGAGTTATTTTATTATTAGCTTATTCTGATGTCCCAAAGATAATTAACCTTCAAAAACAGTTTAAGGCGTTAAAAAAAACTGATTACCTTCTCGGTGCCTCTTTTCTTTTCTCGAGGCTGATTAAGTTTGGCCTGCCTATCCACCAAAATCTTCTGCCAGTACCTCTGTTCATGATCACCTTGAAACAAAAAACAAGCGATGATAACTGATAATGAATGACACACACCAGAAAAACACCAATTAAACCCTATAAACAGAAATAGAATAGCTGGGGAGATATACTCCAACAGCTGAATTGAAAATAGACCAAACAATACTTTATGAAAATATTTCTAGTGAATTTTACCAGAAAGGACTTCGAGTTTCCAGTTATGCTTCTTTTTAATTTCAGTATGTGCATTCATTACTGCTTGAGCATCCTCGGGAGTTTTAAACCTGGCATGACATTCTATATCTCCTTCTAGCAAGTCAACATAAACAACTTCTGAGATTGTGGCCAAGGTATCCTGCATTGGAATTAAACATAGTGTCTTAAAAAGTCAATGATATTTCATAGTACATCTAAACCAATTCCAATGAGCACTGTAAGATATTATAAGCATACTCCTTTAAACCATGTCCTTAAAATACTGAGTTAGAAAGTCTATTGAGGACAACTCTATTGAGGTATAGAGTAGACTGGCCAGTCCCAAGGAACAAGGTTAAAAAACAAGGCCATGTGGCTGCACCGGAGTTACCCAGGAGGCTGAGAGCTAAGGATCATGGAAAGTTCTTGAGACTCTTATGTTCATGTTCAGAAAATGAGTCCAGATTCTTTTTCCCTAGAAAACCAGAAGTGGGGCTGTGGCTCCAAGTGGCAGGGCACCACTAGCCTTGAGCCTAAAAGCTCAAGGACAGCACCAAGGTCCTGAGTTCAAGCCTTTCACTCCCAGCCCTCCCCCACCAAAAAGAAAAAGAAAGAAAGAACAGGAAAAGAAAAGGAGACAGAAGATTTGGGGATAAGCTTACTTTTACTCACCTGTACACCACTTACGACTTAAAATTATATGTAAGGATCTGTAAGCTCTTTATAACTCATGAAAACTAATCTCCAAAGAACCTACAGAAATCCTCTAGTTTACCAGTAGATCAGATCAACAGGAACACAGCACAAGAGTTCTTAGATTTTGATAAAATAGCAATACAACTTCTAAATAAGTGGAGATCACCAGTAAGGGTAAAGTTTTACCTAGGACGCCTGCTGTGAGGGCAAATTAGCCAGATTCCTGCATCCTTAATTAGTCTCTCACAGCAGGTTCCAGAGAGCACTGAATGCATTTATGCAGGAATGTCACACCAATTCTTAATTCATCAATTTTCATTCATAAAGCTAAAGAAATAAAGGGAGATTTCCAGCTGGGGAAAGATGCTTTATTTAACTGGTTTCCTTTTAGTTTTGACCTTATTTTTAAAGTTTTCTTATAGGGGTTTAAATTCCAAAGATTCAAGGAAAAATTTACTCTCTAGCTTTTTATTTAAAATTTTTTTTTGTGGGTCATGGGGCTTTGACTTAATTTTTTAAGAAGCAACTACTTACATTACTCTTGAATACTGAATTTCTAGGTATTTCTAGGTATTTATGTAATTTATGTAAAGAATCAAGCAATGACTAGAAATACGTCTTCATTATATATTAAGAAAAGGTTATGCCATGTAATCATATAGATGAGTCTCAAAAAACAAAAAGAATTACTTCATATTCCTGCTTATACTGTTTATCACAAAACAAGGAACTTAGCAAATGTTTGCATCAATTAAAAAAAGGAGAGCTTTATCTAATTAATAGTAGAAAATATAGAATCACAGCAAGAAAAACCATAGGTAATAAAAAGTTGATGAACTGTGAATTATTCACTGATTGAGTTTTATAACTGGTTTTAGAGCTAGAAAAGCACAGTTCAAAAGGTATTTACTAAATACCCATTATAATGTGAGGCTAATCTCCTGATTTAAGGCCTTTAGATTTAAAACCCCTATAATGACAAATTAACTTGGTAATCACAGGGGCAAGCCACCACCAACAGTAACCAACATGAATTAGTTTTTGTTGCAGAAAAATGTAATGATTAACTTCATGACTACAGTTGCTTTCTGATTTTGAGGTAAACATCTGTTTATTTCTCAAGTTCCCGGCCTGTTCTAAATTCCTCCCATAAGTATACTAGCCCCTAGGCTTGGCAAAGACCTCCCATCAATATTGGAAAAAGAAACGTACATATTAGCAATAGCCATTCCATTTTAAGGAGAAGGTTTTAGATCGAGTGCATATAGTGAAAAACAACTTGCATGGGTATCAAGCTTAAAAAAACAAGACAAACTACGTAGTAGTGACTGTTCTAGAAAAGAATGTAAAAGACTGGTATATCATCTAAGTGTGTGATAATGTACTACCCTCACAGAGGATTCTTAAGTGCACTAAAATCAAATGTATTGTTTTGTATGCACAGAAGACTATTTAGAGGTAAACTATAAAAGTTTTTAGAACAATGTTCAAAAATGTTTGTTTTTGACTTTTGTGATACTATGGTCCAATTTATGTTATCTGGAACTACTCTGCTAGTGGATTAAATTTTTAAAAAATCAAAAGGCTATTTTTGTACAAAAAAATTTCTTTCAATTCCCCCAAATTTACAATAGCTCATCAACAAACAAAAAACAACCTATACTCAGGCCAAGTGAATATGCGCATTGTTCTTTACATTTAATAGTAATAATAATAATTCTACTTTTCTTAGATAATAAAATATTGGAACCTACTGAAAGTTTAAAGATCCTAATACAAATTCATATATTTTTCTGGTTCATTTCCAAACTAGACAACGTAAGAGAATTATAATTTTAAAATTGAAAACTGCAGACCAACTAATGATGATTAAAATGTTCAAAAAAAATAAATGTGTGGTAAATACTGGTGAGTAGTCAAGATGACTACATTATAACCCTTTGCAACTACACAGCAGGCAACCATTAATGATGGAAAACAAGGATTTGTAAAAGGCAAAGTCCTTTAGAGTTTGCTTAAAATTATCGGGTGGGGGTTTAGACCAGAATACAGATTCTAAAGTGATCTGTTTTGTCTTCCATCTTACAGTGAAACATTTTCACACCAGGAAGTTACTAAAAGAAGAAAAGGACACCTGGGAGCTTGCAAGTATTACCCGGATTTGTTTCCTCCCAGGTAGAGGCTCGGTGCTAATGATTTTCACAATCACGCCACTCACAAACTGTGGTCCTGTGTTCTCCATAGGGCGGCACTCTTGACTGTTGGCTGTTGATTGATTGGAAAAGGGAAAGACCAGAATTAAATCTCTTACATTTAATTTCGTCATAGGTGAACTGAAAGCAATTCATTTAAAATTTAGTTTAAAACCACAGAGTACTAAGAGAAAATGTAGAAAATTTCATTATTTGCATTTTGAAGACAATTTGAAAATAAACGCTATCCATGAACTAAAGAACAAAAGCACTGTACTTAATTAAATGTTGATATTCAAATCTGAGAATTTATATTTACATTTTCTGCCATTTATTGGAATTTAAAATTTATCCTTATTTGTATGAACTTGTTCTTGCTTTTGGCTCATATGACTGAATGAAACTTCATTTAAGAGCTGGATGCTGGTGGCTCACAGTTTAAAACCAGCCCAAATAGGAAAGCCTATGAGACTATTATCTCCAATTAACCCTGGAAAACCAGCAGTGGTACTGTGGCACAAAGTAGTAGAGGGTTGTTAGCCCTGAGCAGAGACAGCACCTATACCCTATGACCGACAAAAAAAAAATTACAGGTAAGAAACACCAATCTATATGTCTGTAAAGTATGCATTTATTACTCAAATAAATAATAAAAAGTAGCAAAAAGAGTAGGAAAAATATTACTTTGAAAGTGCCCTTATAATGATTCCTTTCTTTCTCTCCTCTTCCTCTCCAGAGTTGGAAAGAGTCCTGTGCAAACAAGGCAGGCACTAAGGTATATCTGCAACTCCTAAATATTCATTATAATAAAGGAAATTTTTTACCTCCATTACAACCTTCAAAACAGGTAATCTTTACCTTTTTCAATTTTCACTTCAGGTTTATTAGGTAAACCAGTGTCGGTTTCCATTTCTGACTCCAATTTTATTTGAGATATTGTTTTTTTTAAAGAAGCCATGCTGGCTTTTTGTAGTGCTAAATATTCTTTTTTCAAATCCATCCATTCAGTCCTGTAAGGGAAAAAATACAGTACAGAAATAATGACAACAGAGGACTCGAAGCAAGTATAGAAATTAAATATCATACATTTCCAATGACTTTCTAACACATTCTTTCCAATTTTTCTCTTTGTTAAAGAATATTATATGAATTACTTAATTTCTAAGTCCAATCAATAAATAGGTGAAAGAAATTCTTTTGGTTCCACCAGTCACCCCAAATGCTCTCTTTGAAAAGAGTTTATCTGTTTAAAAGTAAAAATTTTAAGGTAATTCCTCGATTAATCACTAGTATTTATCAAATCATTTTGTAGGAAAATAGATTAAAATTGAAAGATTATTTGTTGAATTTCTTCCAAGGAGAGATAACATTCCTAAGGATTTAGGTGAATCAAAAGGAATTTCTGGGAAGAAAATAGTACTCCAAAGAAGCAATTTATTTATTTACATACATTTAACATGTAGCTATTTCTCCAAACATCTAGAGCTCTTCTAGATATAAAAACAATGCATTTCTTAACTCTGTTGGGAGCATTCATTGTTAACTCTAATCAGCGCCAAAGGGGGGAAAAAAAAGATAGGAGACTTTTTTTAAAGAGGATACCTTGTGGTAATGGTTTTAGCAGTTAACATTGACATCTGTACTTTAAAAAAAAGGTGGGGGGGGGGAGGGAGACCCAGTATCCCAACCCACCCAGCATCATAGTTTCCCTGAGAGCAGATACATTAAAATAACAAAAGGCTCTTGTAATGATTCCCTGAGATAAAAAGCAAAAGGAATTTGGGAGTTAAGAATAGTATAAATACAAGTGCTCCAGGTCCCTGTCTCTCAGCTTCCAAGAAGAGAAGGCAAATGCACTTTGGTAAGTGGACTCTGGAGGTAAAGCAAAGCTTGTATTGGTATTTTCACCCCCTTCAGCTTTTCCTGTCTCTGCTGGACTCCCTTCCACTTTAACATGGGTGTGCTTTCTGTGAGTTCTTACTAAGAGTAAGTGCTTCCATGTTTTAGTAGAAGTGAGTTCAACTTGCTTCAGATGATAACTTCTCTCACCAGTGACTAAAGGGGTCCTCTTTGCTTTAACGTGGGGGTACCTGCTGTGTGCACCAAAAGTAAGTGCTTCCATGTTTCAGTGGGGGTGTCTCCAGTACCACACAAGTCTGGAAGCTTTGCTATGAGTATTTTGTTCCAGGTTGAAGCGCTCAAAATGGGCTCCCCATCACTTAAACGTGGACTTACTTGCTTTGGATCTAAAAAAGTAAGTGCTTCCATGTTTTGGTGATGGTAAGTTTTCCTTTTACATTTTATGAAGCTCGTATTTATATCTCTTAGGGCCCCCCTTTACTTTAACATGGAGGCACTTGCTGTGATCTGATAAAATAAGTGCTTCCATGTTTGAGTGTGGTGGTTCCTACTTAATCATCCCGTAAGCCCCACGTCCTGCTCCTCGGCCCCATGCCACCACTGTTGCTAATATGCAACTCTGTTCACTTAATTGGAATTGCACTTTAGCAATGGTGATGGAGTGGTGTCAATCAGCCCAGCCATGAAAACATGCTACTCACTTGGACAGGACTCTCAGTGGTATAACCTCTTCTCCCATTTTATGTCTCTCTTTGTGTTTTTTCTTGTGCTTCCTTTTAGCTTTCAGTAGAGAACCATCTTTAATATCTCCAGTGTCTTTTTCCTCTTCAGTAGAAAACTCTAGATCTACAAGAATACCAGTTATAGAAATAGCATTGGTTTGTGCATAACCTTAGAAATTGTATGTACATTTTAATTCTTTTAATTTGTACCTCTGTTTTCTTTGGATATTTCAGAAACTTCCTTTTTAATGCCTTTCGGAGTCATTTTCTTCACTTTTGATCTTGGAGCTAGAGATTCCGCGTCTCCAGAGCTACTTCTTTTCCTTTTCCCTGCTCGGCTTTCTGCTATGCCCTCACTCCTATCCTTGTCTCGTTTTTTCTTTTTCTTTGCAGGCTGCTTTTGGGGCTCCGTGTCAGAGCCCTCAGATGCAGTCCTTGATCTCTTTGTCTTGCAGAGGTTTAAATTGCTTCTGTCCATGCTTAAATCTTTGGTCTGTGTGCCATCTTCCTTCTTTATTCTGCCTTTCTTCTTCTTCTTCTTTTTCTTTTCCTCTGCAACAATGTTTTATTAAGCATTTTAGCACTTCCACTTTTACTATTACTATTATAGTCACTGTACTTACCAGCTACTCTTAAGGCTGGAATGGGTTTATTTTTTACAGTTTTGGGAAATATGCCAGGCTTCCTTGGTGCTTCTTCTGGTGGGTTGTTAAGGAACTGAAAATAGAAATGGTGTTACTACTGAGTGACTTGACAATTTTGTATTTTTTTTCCTTTAGGACCTTTGACTCACCTCAATAGCTTTTGCTGCCTGCTCCTTTGTTTCAAACTCTACAAAAGCAAAACCTTTTGGATCTCCAGTAGACTTATAATGTGGTATACTTATGTAAACAACATTGCCACACTTCCCAAATACTCTTTCAATCCAGCTGTGATTAACATTTTTGGGAAGCAGTTCCTGTAAATAAATTCAAAAGTTAATAAACATTCAAAATGTGAATAAGTGTCATTTTTGAAATTAAAAGTACTTGCCACATATACTGTGCGTTCATCTTCGTCCTTTGGTCTCTCTCCCAGAGGTTTTTTCCTCCTGATTCTCGTGCCTTCTAAATCCAGCTTTTAAACAGTGTCAGTTTAGTTTAATCTCATCTCAATCTCATGTTTAATTATACATTATTATAAGTATGAGATTAACTTACCTCTACAACAGCTGAGCCTTTCAATGCTCTGGCAATTAACTTCCCATCAGTGGTCAACTTTTTCATTTTGTTAAAGGATACCAGAAGTGATATATCAACATCTATTGGATGTTGAAAATTCAAAAGGTTAGTTGAACAAATCATCACAGGTACCTATTTCAAACCTTTGTTATATGCTTAAAACTTCAGGAAAGAAGTTTTTTTAAAAATGGGGCTCTCTGCTGCTTTGGCGTATTTATGTATCTGATAAGTAGACAAACAAGGTGAGATAGATATTCTACATATAAAACTTACATCCATCTCTAGATTTTTCAATCTGCTCTCGAAGAAATCTGTCCTTGTGAAGGTTTGCATCCCCAAACCAAAAGTCCACTTGCTTAGCAATGTCTGCAAGCACTTGTTTAACTCGAGAGCGTTTCTTTTTTTCAACGTCTTTTTTCTTTTCAGTATTTTCTATTTTTTCATCTTCCATTCCTGTTGAAATACCATATGTAAATGACTTGCTACAAAAAGTGTGATTGCAGTTTTTACGGCTATTATCTATCTGTTGTGCAGCCTCCATTAAAAGCACAAATCCTTAATTCAAGGAATGAATTTGAGCTTGCACCGTTCTCTGATATGGAGTGACATCCCAATCCTGGTTTCCTTTAAGCATTTAATGCTTTAATTCCAGCACTCAGGCTGAGTGTGAAACAATACGTAGCCTGGGCTACAAAGAAACTGAAGATTTAAACAATGCTCTATGCTTGCTAAGCAAGCACTTTGCCTTGGGCCTATCTTATCAGGAGAGTAGTCAAAATCAAAAAGCTTTGTCAAAATCGAAAGTTTTTACCTGTGAAGGTCACTTCTCCACAAGCCTTTTGGGGGAGGGGAAGAGATTTGTATAGCTACTAGCATAGAGGCTATTTTATCAACTATGCTAATAAGCTACTGTAGAGAACATAAAATTACATGTATATAATATATATTATTTACCAATCTGCCACTAAGTTCTATCAACTTGACTATCCCGTGTTTTCCCTGCCACTAGAATAAGACAGACTGAACATCAGTTAACTGGCAAAAACACAGATCTGGTTTATAATGCTGATGTCAAACATGCTATTCCTCAGCAATGTACCCTTCCTTTATTATGACATGTAATAAAGATACTGTAAATGTACCAGTAACCCTTGACTTTTATGTGTGGGCTTTAGAAAAAGACAAATAATAAAAGCTACTATGTAACAATGCCAATTAATTTGTACACATTGTTTTGAATCTCCAAAATCCTACTAGGTAGTTTCACAACAGTGCCCAGCCATGACTCAGGAATTCTTAAGCAAAAGTCTAAGGCTCATCCACTGTGTTTCGAGAATTTCTGTAAACTTCGTAAGATGATTGATAAACTTAACAGAAAGGCCAACATATTATGCTTGTACATGAAGACATGGCAATTAATAAGATAATCAGGGAAGTGCTACTAACCAAATCAAAGAAAAATTCAAAAAGCAGATACACATACTAGCAATCTGGAAAGTTAAAATCAATGTCAGGACAGCAGCCAGCGACATCTCCCCTTGAACAATCCTAATTTACACTTCCTCTCCAGAAAGTTGCAAAGCAACAAGTATAATATATGAAATAATCAAAGGCACAGATAATCTGGGAGATTAAGTTAGATAAGATACGAGGTAAGTTTGCTGTCTTAAATTTTTCTTAGAAAATTAGACACAGAATAGTTTAATAAGTGCGGGAACATTTTCCAGAGAAACTCATCTAAAACTTCTTCAGCTCAAAAAAAAATAAATAAAACAACAACAAAAAAATCCCTAGCAGGGCGTGGTGGCTCACGCCTGTCATCCTAGCTACTCAGGAGGCTGAGATCTGAGGATCCAGGTTCAAAGCAAACCCTGGCACTAAAGGATCGGAGACTCTCCAAATAACCTCTAGAAAATGGGAAGTGGGCTTGGCTCCAGGGTGGGTGAGGATGCCAAACGTGAGCCGCCGGCGCCGGGCAAGGATGACAAGTTCTGTACGGAAAAATCGATTTAATCCTAGGTTGCCAGGCCTCACACGCTCCTAATCCTCCGACGGTCACAAAGTCAAACCCCCGCTAGGAAAGCAGTTGACACACTCCCAGCGCGCAGCCCGCAGGACGCCCGTCCCTCCGCGCAGACGCAGCGGGACGCGGGGCGGGCCCCGAGACTCCGTCACCCGGGCGCCGCGCGCCCCCACCGGCCAGGAACTGGAACCGCGCAGGCGTAGGACGTGTGCGCGTGCGCGCAGAGACCCAGCCGGGTGAACGGGTAGGCGGGAGGGGGCGGGGCAAGCGCCGCACGGAAGATGCACTGTATGAAAAAAAGGCGGGGAGGAAGACTTCACCCGACCTGAGCGAACCCCGCAGGCCACCTGGAACTTACTTCGTCCAATTCCCGCAAATACAGGCTCAGAGTCTGCTTCCCTGGCACTTTCCGTCCTCTGGGCCTTACGGTCGTGGTTATTGCGCGTCATACGAAGAGCGACGCCGTTCTCTCGTGCCTCCAGCCGAAGACTCCCTAGAAGGCCGTGGGTCCGTCATAGACGTCACAGAAGAGCGCCGCCTATTGTGGAGGTGGGGCTTCAGAGGACGCCAGCATGTGATTGGCTGTTTGAAAACGGCGATTCTGGTTACGGCAGTAGTGGGCGGGCTTAGCGCTGGGTCTTCTTCCGGTGCGGTCCCAGGTCGATGACGTCACACGCGTACGCGGGAGAAATTCGAAAAAGTGCATCTTGCTTAAATGGGACAGGTAAAGTGAAATATTTCTCGGGTTTTCGGGGAATGGAGGGTGAACCGGAGCGATTGAACGATTAGGAGCGAAGTGACAAAAGAATGGGCTCCACAGACCGCGCGGCCCGGGACCAAGGTCGCCGTCACTGCTGGCTTGAGACTGGTGTGCGATTCCTCCTCATCCGAGGGGCAAAGTCTGACAGGATCCAGTCTCCATGTTCTGTTAGGAACGGGTAACCCCGTTTGGCTTTCTCCTCCCCACTGCTGGGATGACAGGTCTGCATCACCAGCAGTGTTTTGTTGTTGTTTTCCTCCCGGGTTTGTGTGTGTGTAAGAACTGGGACTTGAACTCAGGGCCTCCCACAGCTATCAACCAGCTTTTTACTCACAGCTGGCACTCTACCACTTATGCCACGCTCCCACTTCCTGGGCTTTTGGCCTGGCCGGCTAGTTAATTATAGAGATTTGCCTGCCCCAATTGGGGCAGATTTTCAACTTTTAGCTAGGATTGTAGGAGTTAGCCCCTGGTACCCTGTATCTTTGAACTCCCTCCTCCCCCAATCCATATTTGTCCTAACATCAGTTTTACTTGATACTATTTGATGGGGGGGGGGGCGGGGTACGATATAAAAGGAAAAATGTAAAACTCAAAGGTGCCATCTTGTGGTGGGTCTGGCAGTTCAGGGGAAAAAAAAAAATTCAATTTGGGATGTAAGAGCCCAAAATATGTGGAAGCGAAAAATCCGTTTTTCTGATACTTGTTCTGTTGGCTGGAAAAGTATTTGCAGAATGTTAATTAGCTCATTTATTTTTTATTGCGTTTTCTATATATGTAATAATGTCTTTTTCTTTTCCCACAGTGTGGTATCACTGTTACTGTGTGAGATAACTTGATCATGCCTGTTTCCCTTGGTCGTTAGAGAATATTTGGACAGTGATTCCAGTCTCCACTCAAGAGATTATTGAGACGTTTTGATTTTTTTTTTGGTCGGAATTGCACAATTCTGTGCCTTTTTAACTTAAGATGATATAAATAATTGAACACATACTGATTAGTTTTTGGATTTGACTGGTTTGTATTGTCAGAAGAAACAATGGGAAGCCAAGAATTTATTGTAAGTATTACACATTTTCAGATTTTCGCCAAGCGTGGTGGCTCAACACCTGTAATTCTAGCTACTCAGGAGACTGAGATCTTAGGATCAAGGTTCCAAGCCAGCCTGGCAAAAAAGGACCTGAGACTCTTATTTCCAATTAACCTGTAGAAAACAGAAAGTGGAGCTTGGTTCAAGGGTAGGGTTGTAGAGCTCAGTTAAAATTCCCAGGCACAGAGGTATGGCTTAGCCTTGAGCTGTAGAGCTCAGGTCAAATTCAAGCGCTATAACCCTCCCTCCCCCCCCCCAAAAACCCAACAGATTTTCTCCCCTTTTCCTGCTTTCTCTAATGTATTGCTACTATGACCACATTTATCAAAACAAAAAGAACAAGCAATATACTCAGTAAAATTTGAATTTCTGAGAAATAACAGGCAGTGTTCCTGATAAGGCATTATGTTTTATTTGACAATCTTATAATGTAATACATTTTATCTCACAATCCTTCCTCTTTCTTGCTAGTCTTAATTTTTGTACCAAGCATTTTTTAAATCCTTGTGAGGCATGAGATCAAGAAATATTTTTTTTTTTTCTTGGAGAGCTGACATGAGGCAGGCTGGCTTGGAACTGTGATTCTTTTATGTAGCAGGGACTGTTGTTATGAATCATAGTTCCTAGCTTTTATTTATTTATTTTTTTGAGATAGTTGTCATCACCTTGACCCTGTTAACATCAAACTTGTAATCCTCCTGCATCTGCCTTCTGAGTAGCTGGAATGATAAGTATGCACTACCATACTTGACTTTTCGGAAAAAAAAAAAAAATTTAAAGCCCTAACAACAGTTAGACAAATCATTGAAAAAAAGTGACATTGCTATGGATTTTTTTTTTGGTCAGTCCTATGCGTAAGCTCTGAGCACTATCATTGGATTTTCTCAAAGCTAGAACTCTACCACTTGAGCCTCAGCACCACTTTTGGCTTTTTTCTATGTATGTGGTACCGAGGAATCAAACCCGGGTCTTCGTGCATGCTAGGCAAGCACTCTACCACTAGGCCAAACTCCCGGCCCCTGGATTTTTTTTAATTTTTTAATTTCTTTCTCATTTGGTGTAGATGTCACCTGGGTTCTCACATTTGCTTCTCCTCTCAAATTGTTATTCAGTCTGGCACCATTACACACTTATAATCCTGGGAAGCTATTCTTCACCTGAAGAAAGGAGAGCAGAAAGGCAAAAACACCATGAGCTCACAGATACCTGTGGAAGTAATTTTTTTTTTTTTTTTGGAAGTGGTTTTGATGTTCACAGGTGTGGTCTGGACTACATTTTGATGACTAACTGTAAATCGTAAGTTTTTGGTAATCCAGTAAGTTTTTTTTCCCTTTAAGTAGTTGACTTGGAAGTATATGATTAATTTTGGTGCTCCATTTTTTTTTTTCTTTCTTTTTTTGCCAGTCCTGGGCTTGAGCTCTGGGCCTGAGCACTGTCCTTGGGTTTTCTCAAGGCTAGAGCTCTACCATTTGAGCCTCAGCACCACTTCAGGCTTTTTTCTACATATGTGGTACCAAGGAATTTGAACCAGGATCTTCATGCATGCTAGGCAAGCACTCTACCACTAGGCCAAACTCCCGACCCATAATTTTATTTTTAATGCCTTTTTTACATTTTCCTGTCTCTGTGTGTGTGTTTAGCTACTACTCCGTTAGCTGTCCACTTTATTATTCTCTCCCTCTCTCTCTCTCTCTCTCTCTCTCTCTCTTTTGGTGGGGGTGCTGGGAATTGAACTCAGGGCTTCACACAAGCAATAAACTGCTCATAAAAAGCTGCAAGGAGTGTTGTGGCTAAAGTGGTAGCCTTGAATACAAAGAAACTCGGACAGCTCCCAGGTGCTGAGTTCATAGTCCC
The DNA here is from genome assembly GCF_031878675.1 of Megascapheus bottae. Classification (NCBI taxonomy): domain Eukaryota; kingdom Metazoa; phylum Chordata; class Mammalia; order Rodentia; family Geomyidae; genus Megascapheus; species Megascapheus bottae. Next base: position 8,071,762 of record NC_143531.1, read on the forward strand.
AGGACTGGCTAAAAACAAAACAAAATAAAAAAGATGTCTTACCTGATGCTGGTGGCTTATAACTGTAACTGTAGCTACTCAAGAGGTTCAGATCTGAGGAGCAAAGTTCAAAGCCAACCTGGATAGGAATGATGTTGGGTCTCTTATCACCAGTTTGTCCTCAAAAAGCTGAAAGTGGAGTTGTAGTTGAAGTGGTAGAGCTCCAGCTATTAGCGATAAAGTTAATGGACAGTGCCCATGTTCCCTGAGTTTAAGCCCAGTTCTGGCATACACATTGCATGTACACGTGTGTGCACACACATGCATGCACATACACACACACAGTGTCTTAAATATTTCCTATAGGTAGAAGGGCATATAAAAAGTTACATTGAATGTATATAAATAAAAACTATTTTTTTGCTTTTGTACTTTTGGAAATAAGGTCCTGTATACTCATCAAAAGACAAAGAAGTCAAAAGTGTGGCAAGATGGGATTCTGAAGGTCACTCATGTAGGAAACAAGGTAAGTGCAAAGCCACCAGTTACAGAGTCTAAGAGCTAGGACCTTGCTTTTCTAGCCATTAAAAGGTTAGTCATGTTTACACTAACATGATATTAAAAATTTTAAATTTGTATTGATTAAACATTGTCGAGTATTTAATGTACCATGCATAATGCCTTTTTTCCCCCCCGTCAGTAAAAACGCTTTATTTTCATTTGTTTGAAGGCTTGGGTGAGGCAACAGGATGATTGGTTAAGAAATTGCCCAGGCTCAAGGGTAGAGCTCTGAAAAGTCCAAGGACAGTGCTCAGGCCCTGAGTTCAAGGCCCACAACTGGCCAAAAAAAAAAAAACCCTGGAGGCTTGAGTCTGTTTTGGTTGTTTTAGTCATCATGACCACACCTCAAGATAGGGTTTTATCCTGGCTGCTACAAGCAGCTTCTCACACACAAGCTGTGGACACTTCTAGTGTTTAATACAAAACAAAAACTACCACTGGTGGTGTCAACTTCAGTGCCTTTTGTAAATCACTTTTAATTTTCCTGAATTTACTTTTTGAGAATATACAATGATTATATAGGCATAAGACATATTTTTTTCTTTATAAATGCTTTGAATTTAAATGTGTTTTTTAAAAGCTTATTTTATATGAGACATAGGTTAGAATTCCAAAGTTTGTTACACAAAATATTTTCATTTGCACATGAGATCAAGGTGTAAAGCAAGCAGCATAGTTTGTTCTTAAAACTACAACGTTCCAAAAAGCGCTTTTGTCTTCAGAAGGTAATCGAAACACAAATATAATTTTCAGTGCTGCTGTTTTCTCAGAAGTCTTACCATATTGTCCCAGTATGTTGTCAATCCTCAGAGAACAATTAAAGTACTCTTTTGACCTGCCCCCCCCAAAAAAGAAAAAAAAAAGTTGCCCAGGGGCTGAAGAGAGAGTACAGATTGAAGCCCTGATGCTAGGCATTGCAGAAAGACCCTCAAAGATGGTGCCCAATGCTTAGAGGATATCAGCAGCCTACCTAGGAGAGGAATTATTGGGTCCTATGGTAACTTGAGGGTTAATCTTGTCTAGCGTGTCCAACTTTTCAAGAGTGGTGAAAAGCCCAACACTAAAGGGACTAATAGAGAAAATACACAGAGAAATAACTAAGCTTCTCTTTTTTCCTCTAATCCTTATATTCAACAAGATTTCATTATGCGTCTTAAACAATTATCCTATCCCCAGTGCTAAATTCTTTGTTTCAGGTGCTGGTCATTCTCAATGCTCACCCCAAATATACCGTCACAGTATCTCTGCATTAGGATGGTGCTCCTTTGGCCCCTCTACTGCATTCTAATTCTGTTTGTTGTCTTCTCGTTTCTATTCTAGAGTCCTGCTGGTAGAAATTAAGTTCTTGATATACAATAAATATTTGACACAGATGTACTTTCAGATGCAAGTCAAACAGAATGGATAATTCTTTCATTGCATGATTTACTTGAATAGCGTGTACGTGTGTGTGTGTGTGTGTGTGTGTGTGTGTGTGTGTGTGAGTGTGAGTGTGAATATGACAGTGCTAAGATTTGAACTGAGGACCTAATAATTTTGTTGCTTAGCCTTTTTACTTAAAGTTGGAACTTTACCACTTCATCTGTGCCTCTATTTCCGGCTTTTTGCTGGTTAGTGGTATGAGTCTTGAATTTGTCTTTCCAGGATGATTTCAATATGCAGTCCTCAGATCTCAGCTTTCTGAATAGCTAGGATTACAGGTGTGTAACACCAGCTCCTGGCTTATATGATAAATTTTTATTGTTTTCTGATCCTTTTTTCTAACATTTTGTTTTAACACAGGCAACTTTATATGATGACAGAGGAACATGTCTGGAAAGTGTGTTTCTTAGGTGCCTTGAGGTATTTTATTGTTTACCTTATTTTTAAGTTATAATTAAAGTTTTTCTTTAAGTATTGCTTTGTGAATACAAATAGTGTAGTCATGATATGAAGCTAACAATTATAGCCAATAACTGTGTATTTATTATAAATAGATTGTATGTTCAAAGCTTTTATATATCATTTAATCTTGTCAGGATTTTTTTTTTTAAGATTGGGAGTACTAGCCAAGCAGGGTGGCTCACGCATGTAATCCTAGCTACAAAGGAGGCTGAGATCTGAGGATCAAGGTTCAAAGCCAGCCTGGGCACAAAAGGTCCTGAGACTCTTATCTCCAATTAATGTCTAGAAAATGGGAAGTGGAGCTTGGCTCAAGGGTAGAGTTCAAGCCCCATGACCCACAAAAAAAAAGAATAGATTATTATAGTTGATTGGGGACAAACACTTCCTAATTCACCTAACTTCTTTGTGTCTACTCTTCAATGATAGTCTTTTTAAGGATAGTTATATGATTAAAATAACTAGATGTAAACAAAGTGCTTGGGAGTTTCGTGCACTGATTTAAAATGTGTTAAAATCCATATTATTATCATCATTGTGTGGACTTTTGACCATGGTATGTGATCCAATTTGAATTTTGTATGACATTAACTATATTTACCCTTTTATATTTATGAAAAGAGGGTCTAAGAAGAGACAAATTATCTTAGTAGATGTTTAATTGGTTTGAACTGCTTTTTTTTTTTCTTTTGGCCAGTCCTGCTCTTGAGCTCAGGGCCTGAGCACTGTCCTTTGACTTTCTCAAGGCTAGAGCTCTACCACTTGAGCCTCAGCACCTCTTCTGGCTTTTTTCTATGTATGTGGTACTGAGGAATAGAACCTGGGTCTTCGTGCTAGGCAAGCACTCTACCACTACGCTAAACTCCCAGCCCTGAACTGCTTAAAAAAGCAGTCTGATAAAGATTTTTGTATACTTTAAAATTAGATTGGTAATCTTATTTTTATGTTGCAGAGAAGTGGTGACAAGTGCTATATAGTCATTAAAAGTAATTATTATGCTTTTTTTGGACTATGTCTATTCACACATCTGAAATAATTTAAATTTAATTGTAGTAGTTACAAACTTTTGGTTCACATTGTTTATAAGGACAAAATTAATTGCATTTTTTTTTTTTTTTTTTTGGTGCTAGTCCTAGGGCTTGAACTGAGGGCCTGTGTGCTGTCTCTGAACTCTTTTGCTCAAGGCTAGAGCTCTGTCACTTGAATCACATCTCTGCTTCTGGCTTTTGGGTACCTGGTTTGAGATAAGATAGTCTCATGGACTTTCCTGCCCAGGCTAGCTTTGAACTGTGATCCTCAGATCTCAGTCTCCAAAGTAGACAGGATTAAAAGTGTGAACCACCAGCACCACCATGTGACAAAAAGCCTTACAAAGAACTATACATATATACGTGAATATATGAATAAACTAGAGAAATTAGTTACGGTATTACTGTAATTTTTTTGCTTGTTAGTTAACTAGTACAAAATAATAAGTAAGAATTCAATAATTCTTTCCTTCATTTAACAAGTATTTATTATCTTTTAAAATTTAGCTGAAACCTGGAGATGACTTGGAAAGTGATCGCTACTTAATCACAGTTGAGGAGGTTAAAATTGCTGAGAACAGAGCAGTTAAACAGGATGTTGTTGAAACACCAGAGCCAAATTCAAGGAAGATAGTATCTTCTAGCCGCTCTCTTGGATGTCAGCCTGCTGGTTTAAAAAGGAAATTCACTGTAAGTGCAAAATAATATATCAGTATATACTTATGAAATCATTTGAAAAGGTTTTTTTTTTTTGTTTTTTATGGTCCTCTCTCATTAAAAGGTTACTTTAGGGGCTGGGAGTTTGGCCTAGTGGTAGAGTACTTGCCTAGCATGCATGAAGATCTGGGTTCAATTCCTCGGTACTACATACATAGAAAAAAAAGCCAAAAGTGGTAGAGCTCTAGCTTTGAGAAAGTCCAAGGACAGTGCTCAGGCCCTGAGCTCAAGCCCAGGACTAGGGAAAAAAGAAAAAGTTTACTTCATAGTTTATTTTGGTAGCAAGGTAATAAACTATAGTCAGACCTATTCATATATTTTCATTTAGCAAGCTTTCAATATTATTTCCTTGCCTTCACTATTTTCTTTGTCAATAGTAATATAGCAATTATTTTACTATTTTTAGGGTTATCAAAGACCACATCAAGTCCCAAAGAAAGTGGTTGTTCCAGAAAATGCTGCATTGGCTCAAACACTGGAGGCTGAGAAACCCCATCTTCCTTTTTTTCCTTCATTCTCAAGCACACTTCCTTTGTTTTCTACTGTTGGCAAGAAAGATATAAATAATATGCCAACAGTCCCTGAGAACATTATCACTTCCAAGAACATAGAAAGAAAAAGCACAACTTGTTCATCATTTGTGTCTACTTCATCCTTCAACATTGACCCAGGACTGCTAAGTGAAGATAATGTTTGCTCTTCTAGTGTTTCTAAAAGTAACCATTCAGACTCTCTACTATTGACCAATGAACCTGTAAGTGGAAAAAGTTTGGTACCACACTATGAAGTTTCACAGACCATCAGAAGCAAAGCACAGATATTAGCTCTTCTGAAGCCCAAATCAAATCAAATGCATAAAGACCTAAATATTGAGATTACAGGACATTTTCCTCAAGTAGAACCAAAAGGAAGTTCTGAAAAAATTCCTAATACATTGAAGTACTTACATCAACTGGAAAACAATGCACAGACAAAAGGCACAGGACCTCTACACCATGAGAAACCATCAGAAAATACTATGAGACATAAAAGCCGTTGGGCCATATATCTACCCTCACAGACTTGTACTGTAGCTGATAGTGATATAGAATCCCAGGAAGGTGATATAAATTTGACCAACTTTATGGCACAAAAGAACCTACAGACCTTTGAAGCATGCCCTGAAAATGAAAAAAAGTATCAGGAAGACAACCATGACCAGTTTTCGAATCAGGAAGAAAAATTGGAATCTCCATTCTGTAAAAGCAGCAATTTACTAGTTAGTTGTAACAGTGCAGAAAATGATAACTTACTATTGGTACCTGATACTCAAAAAAGTAGTAAAATATCTCTTAATCCTAACAAAGTGTGTATAAAAGAACCAGTTTGCCTTAGAGAAAAGGTAGGTAATGCACATGGACCAATAGAACAAGACTATCAGCCAGTGTCACCTCTGTCCAAATCAGAACATCTTCAGGGTGAACCTTTTCTACGTAACAACAACTCTAGTCTCTCTGATGCCACTGCAGACATGTTTTCTGAATGTCAAACTAATAATGAAAGTCTGAATGCTGTTTGTGAACCTTCACAACCATCCATAGAGGTAACTTTTAATTTAAGCAATTTTGAGATCAGTGACACTGATGAGGAATCACTGGAAAGCAACACACATTCCCAGCGTTCAGAGCAGGGAGAAAAGGAAATTTTGGTTACTGATGGCAAGTCATGTGTTCAAAAGAGTTGTAGGGCTATAAACTGTCAAGAAATTGGTAGTGAACATGTGCCTCTCATAACAGCTATTAGTGACAAACCTATGGAGACACTACCTAGAAAAGAGCCTCTGTTATCAGAGTTTTGTGATAGAATTTGTGTGGGTTTTGACACTGGATCTTGTAAAGACAGAAACACTGGACAAGCAATAGAGGAACAGGATGGCGACACCTTAAGCAATTTTGACTTGTCCTCAGAGTGGGATGTTGATTATGCACATGTGGATAACAAGAGATGTGCTGATAACCCTATCCCCCAGATTAGAATGGACTGTTGTGCTTCACCATTGAATAAACCTAAGAGTTTAAATAGGAGCTTACATATTCCTCATTTTTCAAACATAGTCACTAATCAGGTTCCCAAAGACAATGATGTATTTTCAGAAGATGCTCACTCTCATCCTCCTAGTTTGGAAAGAGACTTAGACAACAACGAAGATGAGTATTTAACACCAATCTCTAATATTGACGATAGCTTCAAACTATTAAATACCAGTCAGGATCACTCTGAATATATTGCCTTTGATAAATCAAAAACTCAAGGTTTTAATTCTTTATTTTGCCCTTTGAGAAAAAGTCATCCTATCGCTGAAGAGACTGAGGCATGTATTCCAGAATCTGAAGATTTGAAAAGGATTATAAGTTCACCTCAGGACTGTATTACAGTTCAAACCACAAGGGAAAGCACACACTCCTGGAGTAACTCTAGAGATGGTTCGGAACTTTCTGGAGTAGTAAAGAACTTTTCCCTTTTAAAATCACTATCTGAACATAGTACAGCTTTAGAAAGCTTAGAAATATTTCAAAAGAAAGATGCTACCTTTGAGCAACAAGGAATTGGGCAAATATCTGACCCAGATAGCAGACCAAAAGGTTAGAATGCCATGTTTGTTTTAGATTGTCTTTGTATCTCAAAAGAGGAATAGATAATTAATGACTGCCACAATAAAAATACATATTATGTTATTTATATCGTTTCAGTTTTAGAAATGTTTAAACCTTAGAAAACTACCATATATTCCATGGATAAGGCTGTTTCATTCTCTCCATTACAGCTAGGAAAGTATTTACTTCAGTTTCACAAACTCAACTAAAGGAGGATTCTCAGCAGGTACTTGTATATTTTCTTCTAAGCATCTATTTAATTTTGATATGCGAGTTCTGTGATTTATAGTAGCATGCCAATATTTTAGAAAGTCCAAGCTTTTTTGATTCAGATACTTAACATTGTGGCATTGTTTGGCTACAAGAAGAAAATTCCTAACACTTCTGATTACTATTGTTAAAACAAAAACAGTAAGTACTTGGTCCGGAGTTTGGCCTAGTGATAGAGTGCTTGCCTCGCATGCACAAAGACCTGGTTTCAATTTCTGGGTACCACATACACAGAAAAAGCTGGAAGTGGTGCTGTGGCTTATGTGGTGTAGTTCTACCCTTGTGAAAGCTCAAGGACAGTGCTCATGCCCTGAGTTCATGTCCAGGACTGGCAAAACTCAAAAACAAAAAGTAAGCACTTGTTTCCTAGTAACTTAGTAAGCATTTTATTTTAAAATAAGCACAACTATTAATTGAATGTTGGCCCCCATTGGAAACTGCACAACTTCTGAAAGCATGGAGCAGATTAAACGATACTACCTGATTCTTCTATATTAATTTTCTCAAAATAATAGTCTTTATCGAAGACCTTCCATTGACATTGAACTATCTTTCGTGTCCCCTAAGAATTGGGTAGCACTGTTTCTTTAGAGATAAACATCTTGAAGAGCCCCTGTTATGGGTTTCTAGTGAACTTTATTGTATAGTTTGAGAACCATGATAACAGTTTTAGAAGTAATAATACTGATTAGAATGAGTTGGAATTCTAGAAAAAAAATCACAGTAGTATTTGTGTTAAGTTTTCTTTTTTTTTTTTTTTTTTTTGTGATAGCGCTTGAACTCTGAGCCTGGGTGTTGTCCTTCAGCTCTTCAGCTCAAGCTCTACCACTTGAACCACAGTGCCACTTCCTATTTTCTGATGGTTAATTGGGAATAAGAGTCTCATGGACTTTTTATGCCTGGGCTGTCTTTGAACCATGATCCTCAGATCTCAGCCTCCTGAGTAGCTAGGATTACAGGCATGAGCCACTGGCACGCAGCGATACTGTTAAGTTTTTCTGGAGAGAAAGTTATTATATGACACTCTCCTGTAGAAGATACATTTGGAGGAAAAGTGAAATATTTGCCTTTATTTTGAATCTTTATTTTCCACATTACTAGACCATTTCTCCCTTTTAGTAATCTTGGTATCTTCTTGTGTTTGCTGATTTTTGCCATGTAGCCCTGACCTTGAGCTCATGATTCTCCTGTGTGGTGCTAGCTTTTTCACTAAAGGCTAGCACACTACCACTTTGTCACAACTTCACTTCTAGCCTTTTGCTGGTTAATTGGAGATTAGACTATCATGGCCTTCCCTGTCTGTTCTGTCTTCAGATCTCAGCCTCTTGAGTAGTAATTAGGATTACAGGTGTAAGCACCAGTGCCCTGTGAGAATATTCTTTAAATATAGAAAACAGTGGAGGGAGAGGGGCCGGGAGTTTGGCCTAGTGGTTAAAGTGCTTGCCTAGCATGCATGAAGACCCGGGTTCAATTCCTTGGTACCACATACATAGAAAAAAGCCGGAAGTGGTGCTGAGGCTCAAGTGGTAGAGCTCTAGCCTTGAGAAAGTCCAAGGACAGTGCTCAGGCCCTGAGCTCAAGCCCAGGACTGGCAAAAAAAAAAAAAAAAGAAAACAGTGGAGGGAGAGAAAGTTAAACTTTTACTACTAACTATTGCTAATATTTCCACCTTTTTTGTGCTTATATAAAACCAATATAGTTTAATTGTGGTGTACTTGTTTGTAACTTTTCCCTTTAATAGCATATTATCTTATATCATAAAGAACTCTCCTTAAACCTTTAAAGGTTACTAATGATTCTACCCATTTTGTGGATAGCTTATGCTTTGAACAAATAGTTCCATATTTCTGGACATCTGGATTGTTTTTAGTGTATTGAGGTTATAAATAATACTTCAGTAAATGTTTTGTCATGTAGTCATTGTACTTCGTTTTTCCCTAGATTCTATTACCAGAAGTAGAGATAATTACTTGAAAGACTAGGAACAGGACTGGAATATTTGCTCAGTGGCATAGCTAACTAGCCTAGCATGTGGAGTGTCCTGGGTTCAATGCCCAGTATCAAAAAAGAACAGGCAAAAAAAAAAAAAATACAGTTAAAAAAGAAATATTAGGAACAGCTTTCAATGTTTCTTAATATTGTCAAATTTAAATTGCCTTACTCCTGCCACACACCCCAGTCTTGGAGCTTGCACTCAGGGCCTGGGCAATGTCCCCGAGTTTGTTTTACTCAGGACTAGCACTCTACAACTTGAGCCACAGCACCACTTCTGCTTTTTTTCTATTTATATGGTGCTGAGCATTTGAACCCAGGGTTTCGTGCGTGCTAGGCAAGCACTCTACTACTAAGCCACATAAACAGCCCATCTAATATGATATAGTTATACATTTAATATTTTATTTAATGGAAGGATTTTCTCTCTTTAACATTTTGTTAAGTGAAAACAATACCTTACCAAAATTTTACTTATTTTTTATTTTTATGGCTTTTCTGGTGTTTGTACTTAGGGACTCAGGTTTACTTAGCAGCTTGCTAGGCTAAGGCTCTACTTGAACCATGTCTACAGGCCTGCTTATTCATGGCTATTTTGGAACCCAAGTCTTGGGGACTTCTCTGCCAGAGCTTCTTTGAACTGTGATCCTCCAGATCTTAGCCTCCGCTGCTAAAAACATTTGACATTTTAGTTTTCTGTCTGTCTGTCTGTCTATCTGTCTTTTTCTTTTTTGGTTGGTTGTAAGGCTTGAACTCAGGGCTTGGAAGCTCCTTTTGTTCAAGAATAGAGCACCACCACTTTGAGCCATAGTACCACTTCCTAGTTTTCATGGCTTGCTAGTAATAATGTTCTGATATTACTAATAGAAATTCATATTTTTATTTTGTGGTTTATTATATTTATATTAATATTCTTTCTAAGATGCTCCAAGAAAATGAAGTTGAACCAAGTGAACTACTTCAGCCTCTGCGAGTGAGTTTATTTGCACAGAGATATATAGCCTCAATTTTCAAACTCATTTGTACTTAATTAACTTTGGTTTAGATTAGCTTGCTGTCTGCCCAGCAGACCTCAATTTTCAGATCTCAGCCCCCTGAGTGTTATAGGTATGAGCCATAAACACCCAGCTCAATATTTTCTCCTTTGACTTCATATTAATGTTTATTTTGAGGCCTAGGGATTGGATCCAGGCTATTAAAACCTTGTTCGGGGGTAGAACTCCAGACTTTGTACCTATTATACCACTTGAGGCACATCTCTATTCCCTTTTTGGTCTAGTTATTTTTCTGGATAAGGTCTTACTGTTTTTTCCACAGTGGACCTTAAACTGTGATCCTCTTCTGCATGTTGGGATTATAGGTGCACAATACCATGACCAACTTTGAATTCATTTTTGAGACAGGGTCTTGCTAAGTAAGCCAGACTGTTCTCAAGCTTCCATACTAGTTTCAGCCTCATAAGTGTTGTGATTTCAAGTATACATCACTGTGTTTGGCTTAATTAATTTTTTTTGGTTTTTTTTTTTGTTTTTTTTTATTAGAGAATTTATTAACGTTGATTTTTATATCATGTTTTAAATGACAAGTTTAACAAACAAGGGTTCAAGGAGGGAATCTCTGTTTACAATCACTGGGACTTAGTATTTAGAACACTTAATTCATTTTTAATTAATACATAAAAATTGTATGTTTAGGGATGGGAGTTTGGTCTAGTGTTAGAGTGCTTGCCTAGTATACACGAAGACCTGAGTTTGATTTCTTGGTACCACTACATAGAAAAAGCCAGAATTGGTGCTTTCAAAGATCATGAGAAAGGGTATCAATGTATGTGAATTAAGGCACCTCCTATCTGGCAAATACAATATAACCCTTCTATTAATTACAATAAAAAATATATGAAAAAAAAGATCAAGCTTACCATTAACTTACCTGTTTTCTCATCAGAATCATGAGTTGCCTGCAGAACTATTATAATAAGCTAGATAATGTACTGATATTTTATTCTAGTTCTTTCCCTTGGGAAGTAAAGAAGATATTGCATTTCAAGCAGCTATTCCTAAAGAAATAAAAGGAAAAGTATGTGATCCTAAGGTAAATATATGGTTTGCCTACTTAATCTTTGGACACGCATGTGTGTGTGTGTGCATGTTTCAACACAGGCATTAAGAGTTTTCAGTCAGAAAATTAGCATAAGAACTTTAAGAGCCACCCCCTTCAGTTCTGAGGGAATCCAGAGCTATATCACCATCTGAAGAAAAACTATTTCAAAATTCTTCTACCTTTTTTTTTTTTTTTTGCCAGTCCTGGGCTTGAGCTCAGGGCCTGAGCACTGTCCTTGGACTTTCTCAAGGCTTAGCACTTGAGCCTCAGCACCACTTCCAGCTTTTTTCAATGTATGGGGTACCGAGGAATCGAACCCGGGTCTTTGTGTATGCTAGGCAAGCACTCTACCACCAGGCCAAACTCCCGGCCCCATACCTTTTTTTTTTTTTTTTAAGAATTTATTAACATTGATTTTTACATCATATTTCAAATGACATGTTTAACAAGTATTCAAGAAGGGAATCTAGATACAATCACTGGCACTTAGTTTTTAGAACATAATCAAAATTAGGGTAAGGGTTTATATATCATAGATAAATATTAAACTATGTAATAAAACATGCCTATAGAGTCATAGGTTTTATGTCTATGTCGTGTTTATCTCCAATATCATGTCCATAGCATTGGGTGTACAAAATTGAGTCCTTTATACTCAAGTACTGCTACATGTTCCACATTAAAAACTGAGGCAACAGATGAGTTTATAAATGGTGATTCTGTTTTTTCTTTTCTTTTTTTTTTTTCTTTCTTTTTTTAGCTAATCCTGGGCTTGAACTCAAGGCCTGAGCACTATCCTTGGGTTTTCTCACTTGAGCCACAGTACCACTTCTGGCTTTTTTTTTTTTTTATGTATGTGATATGGAGGAATTGAACCCAGGTCTTCATGCATGCTAGGCAAGTACTCTACCACTAGACCAAACTCCCAGCCTCCAGGTGACTATTTCTAAAACCCATCAAACCTCTGGAAACATGGCAGTATGGGAGAAAATACCTATTTTCTTATAATGAGTAGATATTCCCCACTGTAGAATTGATCCCTAGTACCACCAGAAAAAGGGAACAGATTGTTGGCAATAAAAATTGTATATATTTTGCTTTAGGATTTGAATTCAAGGCCTCAAGCTTCTTGAATTTTCAGCTGTCACTATACTACTTGAGCCAGGCTTTAGGCCTAGCTTGTTTGTTTCTTTGCTTGCTTGATTGATTGATTGATTGATTGCCAGTACTGGGGCTTGAATTCAGGGCCTGGGAGCTTTTTCTTAGGTTTTTCACTTAAGGCTGGTGTTCTACCACTTAAGCCACAGCTTCACTGCTGACTTTTTTGCTAATTAATCGAGAGAAGAGTCATCCATACTTTCTGCCCAGACTGGCTTTCTTTTTTCTTTTCTAGTCATGGAGCTTGAACTCAGGGCCTGGGTGTTGTCCCTGAGCTACCTCAAAGCTAGAACTCTTACCACTTGAGCCACAGCACCACTTCTGGCTTTTTCTGTGTATGTGGCATCAAGGAAGCAAACCCAGGGCTTTGTGCATGCTAGGCAAGCTCTACCACTAGGCCAAACTCCTGGCCCCAACCCAAACTGGCTTTCAGTCCTTCACATCTAAGCCTACTGAGTAACTAGGATTATAAGGGTGATCCACAAGCACCCAGATTGAAAGTTTTATATGATGTACCTCAGAATATCTATTGTATACACTAGAGAGAATTCCAGTGGTGAAACTTCTGTGAACAACTAACATGTATAACAAAATGGACACTAGGAAGCTGGAATATGGGGGGGTGAAGTTAAGGGAAAGGGGACATATGAATGAGGAGAGGAAGAGTGGGAGAATGCACTCATAATTAATGCTTAATTTACATAGGTGTGAACAGAACCAGACAACTTGGGAGAAGTAGGGGAGTTGGTAGGGAGAATGATGAAAGGGTAATGCTGCTCATGAGATATTGTTCTCACAAAGTGACCACAGTGCAGACTCGGGAGCTGACACTGTGACGAAGATTTTTTTTAAGGTTTTATGTGAAAGGGCATTTAGATTTAATTTTGTCTTAAAATTTAGACTCTTGAATAAGTATTTACAGATTATATAATGTTATTTTGTAAATTTGTTGGTTAGAAAAAAATGAATCCTTTCTGGATATTCCTTTAATGATCTATATTTTTCCAAGCGTTGTCAAGTTATGTGGATCTCAGACCTAAAATCCTCAGGCTGGCAGCGAATTTGAAGCCTAAAAGCAGACCACTTTTTTTTTTTTTTGCCAGTCCTGGGCTTGAGCTCAGGGCCTAAGCACTGTCCTTGGACTTTCTCAAGGCTAGAGCTCTACCAGTTGAGCCTCAGCACCACTTCTGGCTTTTTTCTATGTATGTGGTACTGAGGAATTGAACCTAGGTCTCCGTGCATGCTAGGCAAGCACTCTACCACTAGGCCAAACTCCCAGCCCAAAGCAGACCACTTTTATGAGGGGATAAAGGAATTTCTTTGGGGAACTACTCAGCTTTGGAGTCACACTTAGGCCTTTGCAGAGCACCCACTTTCTAGAACTAATTAGCCCACTAGTTAAACTTAATACTTTACAGAAGCCTGGAACTAAAGAAAATGGTTCCTGGATTCCTTCTTTTTCTTCTTTTCTATTGTTTCCCATATGCCAGCTAGCACTGTATTGAATGTAGGTAATGCCTAGGTGAAGGAAAATGTCTGTGCCCTCAGGGAACTTACAGTATATAAGATATAGACAAAGAAACCTCATTGTAGTGTAAAATGGTAAATCTGTATTCTGTCAAAACATATGTATATGATGTGGAGAAACTAGAAAAAGGGATGAGTTCTTCCTTAATTAGCTGATATCATATTTGTCCTTAAATAGTACCATAGAATTCATTTGGATTAATATTGACATGAATAGTTAAATCAATGTGATTTAAGGTGATTATACTTCACATGTGTTAGGATAATGGAAGTGTTTCTTAATTTTTCAGTATCAGTCCGCTAGCATTTATTTTCATTAAATAGTATTTAATTTAAAGAGTTGAATTACATATTTTCTCTCTATTGTGGATATATTCTTCTGTCATTCTTATTTTTAATAATTTGCCTACAGCCTGTTGAATTTCAAGGGCATCAAGTGAATGGATCAGCCACTAGTGGCGAAATGGTCAGAGGACATAGCTCACAGGCGGTAGAACGCAATTATTTTCCAGATAGCATGGAATATAAAGACTTAGTGACAGACTTGTGCTTCTTACCACCGGATTTCCCTAGCACTTACATGCAGGCTGCCTTCTTGGAGGTAAAAATATTTTTATAGTTACATTTTCCAAATAATTTTCTTTATGTCAATACTAAATTTTGTAAAGGAATTATTGTACAGTACAGTGGTACATTGACAGGAGGTATATCTCAAGCCACACAAGACCTGAGTAATTTAGTAGGTATATACTCCAACTTGGAGTATACAGTTGTTTGTAAGAGCCCATCATATCCTTCTTTGAGCAGAATCCCTGGCCTGGAGAATCCGAGTATTCTCATGGTGATTGGGGGCAATCCAGCTTACAATAAGATTTTCCTGTAGTAGCTACTGTGATTCTCCTCCATATTGCTAAGTCTGTGCGACCTTCTCATCCTTTTAGTGTTATATTGTAACTCATAATTACCATTGTTGTACTTAGGACATTCTGTTATAGGTATATAATTTCTAATGATCACATAATGGTAATTGGTATATCTATTACCTGAAACATTTACAGATTCTTTGTTGGAACTTCCAAAGTTCTTTCTACTAGTTATGCTGAAATATTCAGCTCTACTTCCAGTTTTTGAGTGGGTAATTGGAGATAAGAGTCTAATGAGGACTTTACTGCTCAGGCTGGCTTAATTAGAGAGGTCCACATGGGACATAAGAGCTGCCTTATACTTTTAGAGAAACTACTTCAGAGAATTGCAAAATAAAGGAAATATGAAACATGAGTCCATATGTCACCCACAAAGTTCTATTCTGGATCAAAGTTAACAGCGTAAAGTGGTTAGGTACATTGTATATATATGCATACATGTACCCAAACATGAGGTTTGATTTCTCCTGAGCCCTTTAAAGTGGAAGTTGATCTACGTGATTCAGATCAGACATTTTGAGGGAATTGAAAGGCTTTATATTTTATGTTTTGCTTTCTAGTCTTTTTTTTTTTTTTTTTTTTTTGCCAGTCCTGGGCTTAAGCTCAGGGCCTGAGCACTGTCCTTGCATTTTTCTCAAGACTAGAGCTCTACCACTTGAGCCTTAGCACCATTTCCGGCTTTTTCTAAGTATGTGGTACCAAGGAATCGAACCCGGGTCTTCGTGCATGCTAGGCAAGCACTCTATCACTAGGCCAAACTCCTGGCTCAGCTTTCTAGTCTTATTGATTAGTGTTTACTGTATCCTTTTTGGAACACATTTTTATAGTTCTTTGTCATCACCATAGTGTAATACGCTTGAAATAATTTTTATAAGATAGATTACCAAAAATCAAATAAATAAGACTTTCTTATTTTCTCATCCAGTAAGAAGACTTTGTTTTGTCTTTCTGGATACAGGGAATATCGCCGGAACAAAAGATCACTATGTTGAATCCATTTTCTACTTTTTCTCTGAACTCAAGAAATGAAGATGTTGTGATTGAGTTCTCCGAGGAATCTCTGCAAGCAAGCACTTTACCTGGTGATCTTTATTCTCTCAACTACTGTATCACTCTTAGTATTCATTTATGTAAACTGGAGTGGGTTTATTTGAGAGATAGTTAAAGCCAAAAGTATCTAGAAACTGGATTTAGTGCCATCTCCCTTGAAGCCTTCCTACCCCTTTACCACCTCCTAGCTCTCCATCTGGATGTGTCTTTCACCTTTGTCATACTTCATTGCTGAAACTCCAGAGCCTGGCACCATCTTCTCCCTAGGAAGGATGCTGTTGTGAATGTAATATGTAAATATGTAAAATAAATACCAAAAGTATAGAACTGTCTCAGTGACAGTGGCTCTTCATTGTAAACTTAGCTACTCAGGAAGCTGAAGCGTGGTGAGTCACAAGCATCCTGGGAAGAAAAATGTATGAGACTCCATCCCCAATTAACAACAAAATAATGGACTCAAGGTGTAGCTCAAGGTGTAGGCCATGAATATGAAAGCTGAGAGGAATTACAAGGCCCTGGAGTACAAGCCCTGGTGCTAACATAAACAACATAAAAACCAAGCTACTTCCAGATAACTTACCCTGATAATGCTATGTGGTATCCTTTTTTTTTTTTTTCTGGGCCTCATAATTTCATGTATAAAATGAGAATGATTCATCCTTTAAATGGCTTTAAAATGGTTTTCAAAACTTAAGTACTGCATTGCTATAATACAGCAGTTGAAGGGAAAGTCTTTAAGTAGCAAGAAAAAACAAAAACAGAAGGACTTGAAGTTGATGAACCTCAAAAAGGTTCAGAACCTACTTTCTGCTTTTGTATAAATAGTCACTATTTTTTATAAGCTTTTGATGACTGGTAAGTATATGGTTATTTAATCAACGTTCTGTTTCCTTTTAGGAATGAAAAACTTCAGTTCTCTGCAGAGTAAGAGCCTTCAAAGGCCTCCGTTTGTAAGTACAGGCCAGATTCCTTTTGCTCTCCTGCCACCTGCTGATAGGCCAAATGACTTAGATTCTTATTCTTTTGTGATTGGCTGTGAACCACAAGCCTCTTCTAGTGTTCCTATGTTCAACTTGCGTGAAGAGTCAGAAGTTCTTCCTTTTAGCTTTGGGCCTGATGACCAAAATGAAATGTCTTCCTCTGAAGACTCTAGGGAAATGACTCCAGGAGATGTTTCACTGATTAAATCTACTCAAAGCAAGTGGCTGAAATATCAAAACAAACCACAGTGCAACTTGACTGCTCTAAACAGAGTTGAGAGAAAAGAACAAGATGACTTCTATGCTGAGACACTTTCTAGAATGCATTTCAGTGATCTGAGTGAAAGACAAGGTGATGCTATGAATGAAAGCTCTGTAGATTCTATGCATTTACAAATGATAAAAGGCATGCTCTATCAACATCAAGATCTTAGCAGTCAAGATTTGGTTTCTAGAAAGAAAGCATTTCCTTCAAATTTAAAGCAGATTCCCCCAACTGAGGAAATTCAAAATGTATTAGGAAGGTCAGCCTGCTTCAGCTACAGTGTAAATGATTTACAGGTGAGGAAATGGCATCAGTTATTTGGGGACATTGTTTCAAGTAGTCACTGTCTAAATTTCAACAAAAGAATTAACAGTATTGTATGGGAGCAACTTCACCTTTGGTGCATATGGTTAGAGTCATCTCTGTTGACTTAAAAGCTTTCTTAATACTTGAGAACACTAAGGGAACTTCTATGTTTTGATGTTTGTGCTGCAGCATTTGGCACATAATAAGTATTTAATAAATTCACCTGTTTGTTCCCATTTGCACAAGTACTATGATTAATTTTATTCTTAGCTATTTAGTCTTGTCAATTTGATTATTACAGTAGTAAAGGTAATCTATTACACTTCAATTTCCAGTCATTCTTCAAGTCATAACCAAAAACAAAGGCATAATAATCTGGTCAGTTTAGTTAATTTTTTTCTTAGCAAAAATTACTAAAATTCTTATTAAGGGACACACAAGAAAAGTTAAATCTTATTTTGCGTTCCAAGTGTTAGGTGTGGCTATTCTGGCTTAATCTTGTTTCTCGTTTAAAATTAGGAAACAATTTTCATCCCTTCTTAGGAATTAAGAGTAATATTGAATGTTTGCCTAAATATATGTAAGAAAAGTACTCATTGGTAAAGAATATATATATATATATTGTTATTTTTTTATTTTTTATTTTTTTGTGGGACATGAGGCTTGAACTTAGCCTGGGCACTGTTCCTGAGCTCTTCAGCTCAAGGCTACCACCCTATGCCTGGGCCTGGCTGTTGTCCCTGAGCTCTTCAGCTCAAGATACTACCCTACCCATGAGCCAAGCTCCACTTCCTGACTTCTAGAGGTTTATTGGAGATAAGAGTCTCAGGTTCTTTTGTGCCTGGACTGGCTTTGAATCTTGATCCTCAGAGGTCAGCCTCCTGAATAGTAGAATTAAGAGGCATGAGCCACTGCACCCAGCTTAAGAATATATTTTTTTAACCTTAAAATAACTTGAATTAGGAAATGGCACTGTGGTGGTTCTAAGTGATAGAATGCTAGCCTTGAGCAAAAAGCTCCCTGAGTTCAAGCCCCACAATACATCAGAGAATAACTTGAATCATTCCATTTCAGGAGATCAATGGCTCTGAGCTGTGCTTCCCAAGTGGACAGAAAATAAAATCTGCTTTCCTTCCTCAAAGGCAGATTCCCATACCAGCTGTTTTTCAGTCTCCCATGCATTACAAGCAGATCTTCACATCTTGTATCATAGGTATGAATTGACACATTTTAAGAATTGTAATTGCTGTTTTGATATACTAGAACTCTGAGAAAGTATATTTTAAGATTATGATTTTTGTAGCACATTCTCCACCTGAGAGTTATTATTTTGTATAACCTGTCAGTTTTTGACAATAACTGTTACTCTAACTTCAGATCAAAATCGAGTTTTAGAAATCGTGTAATGAGGTGCTGGAGAAGTACTTCATCTGGTAGAATGTTTGTCTAGCAAGCACAAGGCTCTTGAGTTCAAATTTCAAGCACCACCAAAAACAATAAGTGGGAACTGCCAGTCCTATGTTTTAAAATGTATTATTATTTTTTTGTGTGTATGTGTCAGTTGTGGAGCCTGAACTTAGGGCCTGAGTGCTGCCCTAAGCTCTTTTGCTCAAGGCTGGTGCTCTAGCTCTTTGAGTCACAGCTCCACTTCTGGTTTTCGGTTAATTGGAGATAAACATTTCATGGGCTTTCCTGCCTAGACCCGCTTCTAACTTTGATCTTCAGATCTCAAGCCTCCTGAGTAGCTAGGATTATAGGCATGAGTTTTTGTTCTCTTTAAAATTGACTTTAAGTTGTTGTGCAAAGGAGTTTCAAGTCAACATGTCCACTTTAGGAGTATAATTTATCTAGACCAGTGTCACCCCTTTCATCATTCTCCCCACTAGTACTGTCTTTAAATAATAGTTTTTGTTTTGTTTTGTTTTGTTTTAAAGCTGGACACTAATGTCTCACACCTGTAATCCTAGCTACTCAAGAGGCTGAGATATGGGATTGTGGTTCAGAGCCAACATGGGCAGGAAAGTCCCTGTGAGACTCTCTTCTCCAATTAACCACCCAAAAACTGGAAGTGACTCACCTGGTAGAGCACTAGCCTTGAGCACAAAATCTCAGGGATAGCATCTATGTCAAGTTCAAGTCCCCCAACCAGAAAAAAAAATTTTTTTTTCTAGAGACTTTGTTAGAGTTAAGTGGAAAATTTGAGCTATGCTGCATAATTAGGTTTATACTCAAGGGTAAACTTGCCTTTTATCTATTATTATTATTATTAGTGATTACTTTGAGGCAAGGTCTTGCCAGACTGTCTTTAAAACTTGCCATTTTAAAAGAGGGATGTTACTGGGCATGGTAGAAATACATGCCTACAATACTAGCACTGAGGAGGGTGAGGCAGGAAGATCAAGAGCTTATAGCTTTTGAGGACTACGTAGTGAGACTGTCTCAGAATACAAACATTTAACCATTTGAAAATGGATATTAAAAGCACTCTTTTTTTTTTTTGCCAGTCCTGGACTTGAGCTCAGGGCCTGAGCACTGTCCTTGGGTTTTCTCAAGGCTAGAACTCTACCACTTGAGCCACAGCACCACTTCTGGCTTTTTTCTATGTATGTGATATCGAGGAATCAAACTCAGGTCTTCATGCATGTTAGGCAAGCACTGTACCACTAGGCCAAACTCCCAGCCCTAAAAGTATTTTTTTAATTCATGTTACATATATATGAATAGAAACGTTACCGTGAAACTGATGAATATGCACAATTAATGTGCAATAACAATTAAAAAGAACTTTTAAGTTATATAAAAAAGGAATACAGTACTGCGTATAATACTCAAATCTGTCTCTTGGTATTGTTTTTGGCTGGGACACATTATTTGATAGTTGTAATGTTTCTTTTTGATAAAAATAATTTGGCTAGCAGAGAGTGCATATGTGCTACAGACACAAAATAATTTTGCATATGATTTTCAACCATGTCTATTTCTTATTTTGTAGAACATCTAAATATATTGCTGTTGGGGCTGGCCCAAAGGCTACACAAAGCCCTTTCAAAAGTTGATATATCATTTTACACATCATCGAAAGGAGAGAATCTGAAAAATGTAGAAACGAATTTACCATCCTGCCATCATAACCAACCAGCAAAACTTGTCATGGTTAAAAAAGAAGGTCCTAATAAGGTATTGTTACTGCTCCCAACACCCCTTTTTTTGTCTTACTTACAACTTTATAAGTCTTGATTAGTAGTCTTTATTTGAGATATTAGTGACTAATGTAGTCATATGTAACTAATAATAGTGAGCTTTCAATATATATATATATATATATATATATATTTTTTTTTTTTTTTTTTTTTTTTTTTTTTTCCGGTCCTGTAGCTTGAACTCTGGGCCTGGGAGCCATCACTCAGCTTCTTTTTGCTTAAGGTTAGCACTCTACCAGTTAAGACACAGGGCCACCTCCACCTTTTTCTAAGTAGTGTATTGGAGATAAGTCTCTCAGGGGCCGGGAATTTGGCCTAGTGGTAGAGTGCTTACTTAGCGTTCTCAACCCAGGTTCCATTCCTTGGTAACACATACATAGAAAAAGCTGGACGTGGTGTTGTGGCTCAAGTGGTAGAGTTCTAGCTTTGAGAAAGTCCAAGGACAGCGCTCAGCCCCTGACTAACAAAATAAAAAATAAAAATTTAAAATTAAAAAAAAAAAAAAGTCTTTCAGACTTTCCTGCCTAGGCTGGCTTTGAACTGTGATCCTCAGATCTCAGTCAATAAGTAGCTAAGATAATAGGTGTGAGCCACTGGTTCCTGGCTTTATTGATTCTTGACATAGTTCTTTAGTCTCCATCTCAGGCAAACTTGAAACTTGGAATTTGGAATTCGCTAGATGGCCCAGGCTGGCCTCAAACCTGCTATGTAGCCTCTTGGCTCATCCTTCAGAGTACTAAGATCACAGAAATGCACTACCATACCTAGCCATAAAACAGATTTCTTTCACTATATCTTGCTGTGACTTTAAATTTAGTTGTTAAAAGAGGGAATTAATAACAGCATAATCATAGAATGAAGTATATAGACACAATCTTGGCTTTCATTTCAAAATTACTTAATGACATGATCATCATGTGAATTTTTAGCAAAACAAAACATATTATCTCTGTGTAT
The DNA here is from genome assembly GCF_031878675.1 of Megascapheus bottae. Classification (NCBI taxonomy): domain Eukaryota; kingdom Metazoa; phylum Chordata; class Mammalia; order Rodentia; family Geomyidae; genus Megascapheus; species Megascapheus bottae. The sequence goes on from NC_143531.1 coordinate 8,093,289, forward strand.
GTGTGTATACTTGTATGAGGAAGACCTTGAAAGAAATGTACAGTTGTTTCTGGATAGATTTCAAGTTACCTCTAAACATTTAATCAGAATGTAATGAATATCATTTTATTGCTGAGTTCCAAATAAACATTTATTCTCAGACTAATAGCTTTCTTTGATAAAGAAAAAATAAATGACCTAGCTAATCAGAAGGCTGAGATCCAGGGATCTCGGTTCAAAGCCAGCTTGAGTACTAAAGTCCCTGAGACTCTTTTTTTTTTTTTTGCCAGTCCTAGGCTTGGGCTCAGGGCCTGAGCACTGTCCTTGGACTTTCTCAAGGCTAGAGCTCATTTGAACCTCAGCACCACTTCTGGCTTTTTTCTATGTATGTGGTACCAAGGAATTGAACCTGGGTCTTCCTGCATGCTAGGCAAGCACTCTACCACTAGGCCAAACTCCCAGCCCGAGTCCCTGAGACTCTTTATCTTCATCTAACCACTAGAAAACTGGAAGTGGCACTGTCGCTCAAGGGGTAGGGTGGTAGTCCTGAGCTGAAGAGCTCAGGGACAGCACCCAGACCCAGAGTTCAAGTCTAACAACTGACAACAAAAAAAGAAAAAAATAAATGAAAAATAAGACAATATTAAATTTTAATCTATTAATTTAATAATTAGCATATTCCTTGGAGCACATTAATGTCAAGCAGACTTATATAAGTAAAGTCTTAACAAGCACAACACATAAAAAATAAGAACTTTCTTTCATTAAGTTTTTATCTTTTTTCATTGATGAGATAGAGCCCAGACCTTCATCCAGGATGCTAGGCAAGCATTCTACCACTGGGTGACACTCTACTCTCAGCCCTAAAATTTAATACTTTCTTTCCCTTCAGGGTCGTTTCTTTTATGCATGTGATAGATCGAAAGCTGATCAGTGTAAATTTTTCAAGTGGCTGGAGGAAGTGACTCCAGGATGGGTCACACAGGAAGAGTCTCAGCCCAGCATGGTTTTAAATGATGTTAAGAGTATTGGCTTGTATTTAAGAAGTCAAAAGATACCAGTCTATGAGGATTGCCAGCTTTTGGTGAGGTAGGTTGTATAATAAGTCTTACCATGGAAGAGCAGCCCTCACAGAATTATCAATTATATTAGTAATACTTTGAGCTGCTGAGTATTGAACCCAGGGCCTTGCACATGCTAAAAGAAGCTGAAATATGTTTCAACTAAGTTGCATATCTAACAGAGACAGTGCTTCAGTTTCTACAACTATAAACAGCAGTTCATCTTTAAAGTTATTTTGATTCCTTAATTATGATAAGTGGCAGAAGCCTATTTTCTATCAGGCTTTTTTTTTTTTTTTTAAATACATTCCATGGCTATCCTCCTTAATCCAAAGAACCCTATTGAACAAACCATAGGCACTTTTTTCTTTTAAATAACGCAGGATAATAGGGAACTGATCATTTATGAGATTGAACTACATAGCCTATAACATTCTACTGTTAGAAACAAAGCTTTTGTGAAAGTGAGATCACTAAACAAGGAAGTATAACAAACATTTACATACAGTTTCTTGGGAGCTTGTAAATAGTAATCTCTCTTCTAGGCACTTCGGCCTTTTGCTTTTTGCCTACTGTGGGGTTTGAACTCAGGGTCTTTGTATTTGTTAGGTGGAGGCACCTGAGTCACATCACTCTCCATCTTCTAAGCGTTTTATATGTATTATTTCACTTACACCACAATAATATAGAATGTATGGAAATAATGGGGATTAGTTCCTCTTATTTTACAGTTTTAGAAATTAAGACTCTCTGTCCTATTTTTTTTCCTGTTCATCTTTTAAAACTGATGACACATCTGTGAGAGTTATTTTTGTTCTGGAATGTATTTATGGTTTTTTTTTGTTTTTGGACAGTTGTGGGACTTGAACTCTAGGCCTGGATGTTGTTGGATGTTGTCCCTGAGCTCTTCAGCTCAGTGCTGCCACCCTACTCCTGAGCCACAGCACTATGTCTGGTTTTCTGGTGGTTAATTGGAGATAAGAGTCTCATGGACTTTAGTGCCTAGGCTGGCTTTGAACTGTGATCCTCAGATCTCAGCCTCCTGAGTAGCTAGGATTATAGGCTCGAGCCACTATACCTGGCTTGTATTTATGTTTTGGGTACCTATGTGAAAGTGTGTGTGTATATATATATATATGCATATATATATATACACACAAAAAATTCTGGTTCTTGTATTGATATACTGCATTTTAAAAGTTTAAAAAATAGTGCCTGATTTTCAAATTCTTTTTATTTTCCATTATTTTCAGAAAGGGATTTGATTTTCAGAGAAGACAGTATGGAAAACTAAAGAAATTTGTTACAGTAGATCCTGAATTTCATAGTGAAAGCAAAAGCAAACTTTATCTTAAGCTGAGTAGAAAGGAAAGTTCTTCAATATATGGCAAAGGTAAGTAAGTTTGATCATTCAGTAGATTTAGTTACACATAGGTGACTGAGCCTGTTACACACAGCTCTGTGAGTTCTTTATACTAAAGGAACTTTAGTGGCCAGACATAGTGGCTCATCCCTGTAATCCTCACCACTCAAGAGGATGAGTTCTGAGGATCCAAGTTCAAAGTCATCTGAGGCAGTCAGAAACCTTCCATTAACCAGCAAAGAAAAGCTGGAGTTGAAGGTTTAAGTGTTAGAGTGCCAGTCTTCTTCTTCTTCTTCTTCTTCTTCTTCTTCTTCTTCTTCTTCTTCTTCTTATTATTATTATTATTATTATTATTATTCATTTTTTTTTTTGCCAGTCCCAGGGCTTGAACTCAGGGCCTGAGCACTGTCCTTGGTTCTTTTCAAGGCTACCACTGTACTACTTGAGCTACAGCACCACTTCCAGTTTTTTCTTTTTTCTTTCATTTTCTTTTTTCTTTTTTTTTGCCAGTCCTAGGCTTGGGCTTAGGGCCTGAGCACTGTCCTTGGATTTTCCCAAGGCTTGAGCTCTACCACTTGAGCCACAGCACCACTTGTGGCTTTTTTCTAAGTATGTGGTACCAAGGAATCTAACCCAGGTCTTCGTGCATGCTAGGTAAGCACTCTACCACTAGGCCAAACTCCTGATCCCTGGCGTGGCAGTCTTGAGCGGACAAAAGTAAATCTTGACACTTTTGAGTTCAAGACCCACTATCATGCATACACACACACACACACAAAAGTTTATTAAAGGAATACCCACAGTCAGTTGGTTAGTTAAACTGAGTTCTTGACTTAAAATATATTTATTTGTCACATAAATATGTTGATTCAGCTCTTTTCTGACCTTTTATTGCAAATATGTTAAAAAGTGTAGGGAAATTGTGGGTACTTCTCTCACTGTCTGCTTACACAGTAAACAGACATAGGATGCACAGTTTCCGTCATTTGGTAGTAGATAGAATGTACCTGTAAGTCCACACATAAACACACTGTATGCTAAAAGAAAAAAATACACCAGGACATGATAAATTATACAAGTCTCTAGGCATTCACATAGAGTGAAACTAAAGGAGGATATTCTTAGGAGAGGATCACATTGGCACAATACCCATATACATCCGACTATATAAAATAGTAATTATCAACATGAACTCCAGGGAGTAGAAACAAGAGGCATTTTGTTCTTGATTGCTGTTTTTGTTTTTGTTTTCATTTCCTTTTGTGTCTCTAGATGACCTCTGGGTGGTTTCAAAAACTCTAGACTTTGAACTAGATACTTTCATTGCATGCAGTGCTTTCTTTGGACCGTCATCTACAAATGAGGTGGAACTGCTACCTCTGAAAGGTTATTTCCCTTCTAACTGGCCCACAAACAGTAAGTATTGTCAGATCCATCTTAACTTGCATTTAAAATGAATGATAGACACAAGGGGCACTGTGAGCAAGAGTGCTGTGTATGGGATTATTTGATTAGAGCCTGCTTCTAGTTCCTAATATTGTGTACAATGTGTTTCTGAAAATTTAAATTGCTTAAATGACGATTACTTTAATAATATAAATACCATTTGAACCCTGTAAACCAAAAATCAAGATATCCTATCTTATTAATGCATCAAGGAAAAGGCAAAAGTCCTACCACTGACTCCCAAAGCTGGTATTCTAGATATGCAGTGTGAAATATATACATATCTCGACATTTCAAGTCCCATAAAAATAACAATATAATGAACTATTGAACCATTACTTAATAATGAAGATGATTTGTATGTTGCATATATATCTGATTGACAAAAATGTCTCCATTAAACATATAAATGATATTTTTTCAAAATAATTTCTTCCATCAAATTTTGGTTCTCTTCATTTATTACAAAGCACATTTGATGAGGAAATTATTTTTACACTAACAAGGTCTTGAGATGTGGAGGTATGATTTGCCTTAAAAAGTATCTTACCATCTGAAAAGATTTTAGGGTATTTGGGGTTTTGTTTGTTTGTTTTGCTGTGTTGTCATTATTGTTGTTGTTGTTGTTTACTGTTTTTGCCCGTCCTTGGGCTTTTACTCAGGGCCTGGATGCTGTCCCTGAGCTCTTTCCCTAGAATGGCAGCGTTCTACCACTCTGAGCCACAATTTCACTTCCATTATTACTTGGAGATAAGAGTCTCGTGGATTTTACAGCGTAGGCCGACTTTGAACCATAATCCTCAAAACTCAGCCTAATGAGTAGTTAGGATTTACAGGAGTTAGCTATCAGCTCCTGGCTTGAGAAATTTTGGGTTTGTTTTTTTTTTCTTATTTTTTGTATTTTATTGTTGGGGTAACATAGAGGTTACACTTACATTGTCTAGTACTAGGTCCATTACATCTTGAACATTGATACCCATTCTCATGTTTTTCAATCAGTCCTCCTGCCTCTGTCAGTCAAAGTGCTAAAATTTACAGGCATGTGCCTTCATGCCTGGTGATACTTTCTTTTTTAACTGAATAAACCTAGTCAACCAATTTGAGTTTCCTAAGAACCTAATTAAGTAAATGTTTGTCACTTTTCATGTGGAAATTTTTTGCAGTTGTCCCCTTACCATTAGAACATAAGCACTCTAATACTTTTGCAAGATAATTAAAGAAGAAATGCAAGACACATCTAAAACTTACATAAATATTATTGTGTATCACAAGTGGTAGTTGAAGAGAACTGTCTGACAGGCAATGCCTGCATACAAGTCCAGATGTGATGGAAGTTATGCATTGTGTGAGTGGTCACCTATGAAATCAATGAGCAGAGGTCTATTGATTGAAAGTCTGAGCATCTTTGCAGGTACTTAACAGCTTGTGTCATTTGATAATAGAGTAGCCGAACTCTTAAGTTATAAGGATATTTAATCAGTTTGTTTATATAAAATAAAATTGTTTTCTGTCTCTTCTGTATAGTAATGGTCCATGCATTATTGGTCTGTAATGCCAGCACAGAGCTGACTACTTTGAAAAACATTCAGAACTACTTTAATCCAGCTACTCTACCTCTGACACCACACCTATTAACAATGTAAGCCATCACTTGTCTTGGGTCATTGATTTTTAAGCAAAGCAAATGAAAATGCTGTGTAAAACACATTAAATAAATGTTACCATTAAAATGCTTACTTATCATTCAGATCATGAATACTGTCTATTGTTTGTTAAACATAAGCTTGTAGCTCACAGGTAGAGCACTTCCCTAGAGTATGAAGGCCTTGGGTTGGGCTCCCCAATACATAAATAAATTAATAAACTAAGTTTTGAAAGGAAAGGAGGAACTATGCTTAATTTCCTAGTCAGCTATTATTTATTCCATTTAGTTTGGGCTTCTATGTATTTGCAGTTTTTTTCTTCATCAAGGGATAATTTATTGTTTTGATTTTAATGTCCTCCAGGCATGCCTAGAACTCGGGATCCTTTGTTTCAGCCTCACATGTACTAAAGGAATAAGTTGTGTGTGTGTGTGTGTGTGTGTGTGTGTGTGTGTGTGTGTGTGTGTGTGTGTTTGGCCTGGGGTAGAATTTGAACTTTTTCTCTTTTTTTTTGCCAGTCCTGGACTTGAGCTCAGGGCCTGAGCACTGTCCTTGGACTTTCTCAAGGCTAGATCTCTACCACTTGAGCCTCAGCACCACTTATAGCTTTTTTCTATGTATGTGGTACCGAGGAATTAAACCTGGGTCTTAGTGCATGCTAGGCAAGTACTCTACCACTAGGCCAAACTCCTGGCCCCTGAACTCTTCTCTTCCTCCCACGTTCCTTCTCACTGGTAGTTTTCTACCACTTGCACTACACCTCGAACCTAACTTTTGTGGTTAATTGGAGTTGGAGAGTTTTCTGCTTGGTTCAGCTTTGAACCTCAGTCTTCTGGATCTTAGCCTCCTAAGGAGTTAGAATTACTAGCCTGAGACACTGGTGTCTGGAGGTAATTTTATTTTTGACACAATCCTCATTTCACTTTTAATATTTCAAACATCAAGGCCCATTTTCAAAAAGGGCAATTTATATAAACCATAATTTTGCTCATTTAAATATATTAAAATGATAGAAAATATCTATTTTCTAATTTCAATTGTTATTATGCAGCTTGCTGTGATTTACTCTTTCACCATTATGAATCCTAGATAGAAAAACATCCTTATATTTTATTATGTTATTTAGTAACTTAAAATGAATTCAGCCTTTCTAGAAATAGAAGTAAAATCAATTTAATTATTCTAATTTTACCAGAAACAGGTGCTATGTTCTATAGGGCACTCTATCACTTATTAATAGTGTGGTTTGGGGAAAAATGGTTAAATAATTGCATATTTATGTTTTGGATAATTACTTTTATTGTGAAAGTTATATAAAAGAATGTTTTAGACTCAAATGACTAGACTGTAAGTATTGGACAAAACATTAGTTCTCAGGCTGGGAGTTTGGCCTAGAGGTAGAGGTGCTTGCCTAGCATGCATAAAGACCTGGGTTCGATTCCTTGGTACCACATATATAGGAAAAAGCTGGAAATGGTGCAGAGGCTCAAGTGGAAGAACTCTAGCCTTGAGAGAGTCCAAGGACAGTGCTCAGGCCCCGAGCTCAAGCCCTAGAACAACAACAAAAACAAAAAAAAAAACATTAGTTCTCTTTCACTGTCCTCCAAATTGAGATCTATATCTGTTCTCCCTCAAAATATTTTCTGTGATGAGTAGAAAGGGAAGACTTAGACTTAAGTTATGATGTCTGCTCTCCTATTTCAAAAGTCTTTAATTTTTGGTTGATTTTCTTTTTTTTTTTCTTTTAAATCAGGTCTTCATCGACTACAGTTAGCAGTAAGAAAGTCAGTAAGAGAAAATTTATTCCACCAGCCTTTGTAAATAGCAACCCAAAATTTGAACTGCTCAGCCTAGGAGCAACACTGCAGTTAGCTGATGAGTTCATTCAGACACACAAGTTAAACAAGGACCAAGCTACAGCTTTAATTCAGATCGCTCAAATGATGTCATCCCTGGAAAGTGTTGGCGAAGTGAAGGAACTGTGCATCCATACCCTCCCCATCACAGTCATCCATGGTAAGATGCAAGAAGACAACCATGCTCAATATACTTTAAGATAAGCTTTTCTAATTTGTCATTTCCCAAAGAATAAGAGTGTAAGCTCTAGAGCTAGAATCCCATGTCCTTTATATCCTGGTTCTGTCATTTATTATGTTTATGATCTTGGAGAGATCACTTAGCTTTAATTTCTTGCTCTGAAAAGCGCAGACATTATCAGTATCTGTCTCATTGGGTTGGAGGATGAGTTAGAATAAGTGAAATGATCTGGGTGGTGATGGCTTATGACTGTAATCCTAGCTATTCAGTGTTGGGAGCTAGAGGAGCACAGTTTCCACCAGCCCAAAGCTGGACTGGAAGTCTTAGAGCACTAGCCATGAGTAAGTAAGCTGAGTTAGCATGTCGTTCCTGAGTTCAAGCTCCAGTACCATCAAAAATAAAAAGCAAAAAAACAAGTAATAACTCCACAGATGAGATGCTTAGAACAGTGTCTGGCACATGGGAGGTATTTGGTAAAGTTAGCATTTATTATTTTTATGATTATCTCACACAGTCTTCTAATTTCTTACCTTTCTTCATATTTTTCTAAAAGTATCTGAAATATCCTGTTGCCCTCCTATCCTTGAAGGCAAAATTAAAATTGTTTAGCGGTAGCAAACTTAGGCTTTATTGCTTTGTCTCCCTCTGTACCTCATTAGGAATCTATTTACTGTAGCATGTTGCAGCCATGTTACTTGCCATTTTAGATTATTATTTTCCCTTTACCTGTTTATCCTATTAAACTGACTGAAGAAATTTGTTGTAACATTTCCCTAATTTATTTTTTCCCTTTCTCCAAACTCAAAAGGTGTTTTTGGAGCAGGAAAAAGCTATTTGCTGTCAGTGGTGATTTTGTTCTTTGTACAGCTTTTTGAAAAGAGTGAAGTTCTTACAGCTGGGACTGCAAGGCCATGGAAACTTCTGATTTCTTCTTCCACCAATGTAGCGGTGGACAGAGTCCTTCTTGGGTAGGTGTGACAGGTGTGTTTATGTTGTCAGTGAGAGAAGCCATCCACTATGGCCTCTGAGTGTCCATCCATGTTCTTACTTGTTGACAGTGCAAGGCCATTTTCTTTGACCCCATGTAACAATGACAGGCAAACTTATTACTCTATAAGAACAAAATCAAATCCCAGATCTGACAGTTTTTGCATCAGTATGAGACTTTGATATAAAAAATCAAGTTTAGCCAAGAACTGTGGGCCCTGAGCATCCCTGCAAGCATTTCTCAGGGCTAAGCTTACAGGAAACAGCTCAGATTGATAAGGTAAGATCTTCCTCCAGGACCAGAGCAAGCTTGACTACTGCTTGTTATTGAAAATATTGAATCTTCAGCCTTCGTGTTAGTCTAGTCCACTGATGTGCAGGCCTCCATCATCATGACTTCCCTTGTGGAACTTGAGGATCTGGTGCGGACATGACAAAGCTCACTTTGCTTCCCATGCCAAGAGCAAAAGACCTTGTCCTTTGAACCAAGAGCCTTGTGTCTACTACCCTAGAAATAGGTAAAGACAAACCTCAGCATCAAGCTGGGCACAGTGGCCCAAGCTACTCAGGAGATAGGGGACTGCAGCTCAGAAGTCCCTGAGATTCACAGGCCCAGTTAACCATCAAAAGAGTTGGTCTGTGGCTCAAGTCTTAGAGTGCTATCTTTGAACAAAAAAGCTCAGGGACAGCGCCTAGGCCTTGAGTTGAAGCCCACGGACCAGGGAAAAAAAATTCAGAACCAGTACTTACAGAACATTCTTTTATTCATTTGCCTTTGTGAACATGTCAACAACAACATACCAAACAGTTTGAGTGGATGCTGTTTAGTTTCAGTAAGGGGAATATAGAAAGAAAACAGCAGTCCCAAGCAGTTATACATTTTTTTGGTAATACAACTTACATTTAAGGATTTTTGTCATAATACAACATATATAAAAATTGAGAATGAATTTACTTATCAATAACTGCTTAATTTTTTAAAGTATGACTGAATAACAAAAAGCTGTATTTCGTAAGGCTTAGTACCAGAGAGCAGTAATCTTTTAAGTAAAGGAAAAATAGAATGCAGAACAGTGTATGTCAGATTCTAAGTTTATGAATCAAAAGGTCTGTATAAAAATTTGTGAAAAAAATACAATATATAAAGTGTTTATTTTCTACCTTAAGCATTACTTTATGTGGATATAAGACTTTAAAGTCCAGACTTACTATAAAAAACAGATTAATGTCCTAATGCTGGAGCTGTAAGAGAGAAAATAAGGAGGAGGAGGAGAATGCAAAGTCTCATAAAGGCCAAGATACACAGAAGAATGGTCATGGCCTCTAGAGGTAGACTAGCCCATATTTGAGACATGGCTGACTCCATTTATTAGCTATGTAGCTGCTGCAAAGCTACTTACTTCATTTCTCAGCTTCATTGTCTCATCTCTATGATGAGATGGTACAGTAAGTATTACATGAAATAATGTATATGAAGAGATGTTTAGTAATCTTTTATGCTGGATATCAGGTATGTATTGTTTTACTTATTGCTATGTCCTTAAGAACAATTTTTTTTACGATTAACATTGGTATTTTACAAACATTTCATGACTACCAACATAAAATAATGAGTATTTTTAAAAATCTCTAGAGGGGCCAGGAGGATGGCCTGGTGGTACAATGCTTGCCTAGCATGCATGAAGCTCTGAGTTTGATTCCCTGGTACCACATACGCAGAAAAAGCCAGAAGTGATATGGTTCAAGTGGTAGAGCACAAACCTTGAGAAAATGCAAGGACAGTGCCTAGGCACTGAGTTCAGTCCCCAGGATTGGCAAAAAACAAAACAAAACAAAACAAAAACAAAAAAAAAATCTAGAGAACAGGGTTAGGGCTATAGCCCAGTGGTATATCCAGCGGTTTGCTCCCTAGTACTTCAAAAGAGCAGGGTTCGGGCAGGGAGTTTGGCCTAGTGGTTAAAGTGCTTGCCTAGCATGCATGAAGACCCAGGTTCAATTCCTTGGTACCACATACATAGAAAAAAAGCTGGAAGTGGTGCTGAGGCTCAAGTGGTAGAGCTCTAGCCTTGAGAAAGTCCAAGGCCAGTGCTCAGGCTCTGAGCCCAAGCCCAGGACTGGCAAAAAAAAAAAAAAAAAAAGAGCAGGGTTCTATAAAATGTCTTATCTAAAAGAAATCATTTAAATACATTTTTTGAAACTTAGGTGTTTCACATTATATAATATAATCATAAAAACACTATTATGCAAAGTTAATTTTAATGGCATAGGTAGGGACGGTTGCATATACTTTAATTTGTTTTGTCTTTTTTTCTTTGAAGCCTTCTTGATCTTGGATTTGAAAAGTTTGTCAGAGTCGGGAGTCTTAGGAAGATTGCCAAGCCAGTTTTACCTTATAGGTAAGACTGCTGAGTTCCAAATGAGTGTTCAGAGACATGTTGCTGGTTTTGTTTTCTGTGCCTTTTGTCTTGTTTGCAAGTTTATCTATTTGGGGAGGGTAAGAGGGAGACACAGAAGAGATTGGACAAAGAGTGAACAAATGCAGCAGTGGTACTCACTGAACCCTATGTCGAAAATGAACTGTACAACTTGTGGGTGGGGACGGGAGGGAAAAACTGAGGGAGAGTCAGGGTAGGGGTGTCATTGTCCAAAAGAAATGTACTCTTTCCCTGCTGTATGTAACTGTAACTCCACTGTGCATCACCTTCTAATATATGTAATATTAGAAAATACCCAATCTGTAGTCTCTTTTATGATGTATAAAAAGTAGAGTAGGGTTCTTTTCTTTTTTTTTCATGTGTAAGAACAATTTAAGTTTTATTTTATAAAACATTTCCAATATCTTCATAGTCCTGTGTAGCAAAAGCAAAATGTACATATATGGTCTTACATTCCACATCAAGTTCCAAATTGCCAATTCCAGGTAAGGTAGCATGTGGCATGCTGGTGTAATGAGTAGTGTTTTTTTATGCTTTTTTCTCTTTTTCAAGTTTGCATGCTGGCTCAGAAAATGAAAATGAACAATTAAAAGAACTCCATGCACTCATGAAAGAGGACCTGACACCTGTGGAAAGAGTTTATGTAAGAAAAAGCATTGAGCAGCACAAACTGGGAACCAATAGAACCCTGCTGAAGCAGGTAGGCGGGAGGAGTTCTGGCTACATATGAGTTGTCCTCTATTTGTGGTAAGGGAAGTTTACTTTGTTTAATAAAAGAACCACTATGACAGGCAAGTGCCAGCAACTTAAGTCATTCCAGCTGCTCAGTATGCTGAGATCTAAGGGTTTGGGTTCAAAGCCATCCTGGGCAGGAAAGTCTGTTAGACTCTTATCTTCGGTTAACCACCACAAGACTAGAAGTGGAAATGTGGCTCAACTGGTAGAGCTAGCCTTGTGCAGAAAAGCTCTGAGACAGCACCCAGGTACTGAGTTCAAGCCCCAGGATTGGCTCCAAAAGGAGAGAGGAGAGGGGAGTTGCTTTCTTCACTAAGGGCTGAGTTTTGTTGTGTTCTGTGAATACTGAGTAGCCATTTCAGGACTAGAAACTTAGAACAAGTGGTAGAGAGCCTGATCTGAGTTCAGTTAGTAATGCCTCCTCCCCGCTAGCCATTTATATAAACTGTGATTTTATTCACCCAACCTAAAATAACTGCTTACATCTTTTTTTAAAAAAATGCGTATTACTTTTTATTACCTGTTCACAATAGAAAACCATTTTGGAAGAATGGTGTGTGTGTGTGTGTGTGTGTGTGTGTGTGAAGATTGATCTCAGGGAGTCTCATGCTTGCTAGATAATGTTTTAACACTTGAACCACATCTCTATCCCTAAAAGAAATATGATACTCTTTACTAAAGAATACCAGTACAATCAAGCTGGGAGACCTGACCAATTTTTTTTTTTTTTTTTTTTTTTTTTTGCCAGTCCTGGAGCTTGAACTTAGGGCCTGAACACTGTCTTTGGGCTTTCTCAAGGCTAGCACTCTACTTGAGCCACAGTACCACTTCTGGCTTTTTCTGTGTATGTGGTACCAAGGAATTGAACCCAGGTCTTTGTGCAAGCTGGCCACGCACTCTACCACTAGGGAAAACTGGCCCCTTAAAACCAATTTCTTAATGCTTTATAGTTAATTATACTAGTTCCCAGGTCAACAACAAAATCTTTTAATAGTATAATAGTATAAAGATAAAAATTTTATAATTCTTTATAGAAAAAAATTATTTTAAGTTTTTGTATTAGATCTTTCTTTAAACTAAAAGACTTCTTGATCTGTACATTTATTTAAGATTCCTATTCAAAGTTTTAGTCAAGTAGTCACCAGAAATTTAAATAGGAAATTACATTTCAGAGTAGTACTAAGTGGTATATCAGCTACAAGGAGTGCACATTGGTATAGACATGAATGTTTAAACGTGACAAAATTTCTAATATAAAAGTCAATTCAAATTTTTTTTTAGTTTGATTTATCATATAGCCCAAGAAAGCCTGCAACTTATAGATCTTCTTGCCTTAGCCTCTGAAGTATTAGGATTGCAGGTGTACCCTCCCTGGCTTTGCTTTTGTTTCTAATGAAAGAAAACAGCTAATTTATTTAGAGCTTTTATGTGTGATGAGTGTTATTGATGAGTAAGAAAATAAATGTTTATACTGTTTTCTTATTTCATAGGCTCTGTAGAGACAGTATTTAATTTGTAAAGGTCAGTGACCTTTGTTATAAAAAAAGAGATAGTATTTTTATAGTTATACTTCAGATGATAGAAAGGTATATGTAGATGTATGTGTTAATCTACACCTATTTGTTTACATACACACAGGTATGTTTGTATGGACATAAGTACACCTAAGCCAATGGCCACAAAAAATTTATAGATTTTTCTATTGGTTACATTTAGACAAGATCGGGCGCGTTCAGGGTGGTATGGCAGTAGACTATTAGTTACATTTAGTTATGAAGATTAAATATTTACCTTTTGGGCTTTGTGCTTTGAGAACATTTTTCTGTTTAACCTATTATATCATTATTAGTTTGCTTAATAGTTAAGCAAAGAATTGTTTAACACATTACTTTTCCTTTGTGGAGGAGTTTGGTCTATATTTTCATAATACACATTGTATTCAAACTCATCTAGAAGATAAAATAGAAATATCATCCTTGATGTTCCCTAAATCATTGATATTTATACGGCTTTCCTTCTTTGTTGGTCATGGGGCTTGAACTAACTCCCTGAGTTCTTTTTGCTCAAGTCTAGTGCACTACCACTTTGAGCCACAGCAACACTTGCAGTTTTCTAGTGGTTAATTGGAGATAAGAGTCTCATTACATGACTCTCCTGACTGGCTTCAAACCACAATCCTCAGATCTTAGCCACTTGAATAGCAAGGATTACAGGTGTGAGCTACTGGTGCCCGGCATTGCTTTCTTCTGAATCTGAAACTGTGCCTTGTGTTCTGATCAGGAAGCTTGCAGATTAACTAACCTGTATTCTGGAATTTCTATCTTGTGTGTGGGAATAATAAAAATGTAAAGAAAGTGGCCAACTATTCCTCACTATCAGGAAATAAATTAGGACTGGTTTGATTTCTGCTTACAAGATTTGGTAAGTGTGTTCTCTTGTTTTCCTCTACTGGCTGTCAGCTAATAGCATTTTTGTCTGAATAAAGGTTCGAGTGGTTGGCGTTACCTGTGCAGCCTGCCCGTTCCCATGCATGAACAACCTGAAGTTCCCAGTGGTGGTGCTGGATGAGTGTAGTCAAATGACTGAGCCAGCCTCTCTGCTCCCCATCGCAAGGTAACCCAGAAGACTCCTTTGCAGATACACTCAGCAGCTCCAGAAACCAGTCTCTTTGGCCAAAACTCTTAGCAATTTAAGTACTGAAGTGGTATTTTGAAAAATAACACAGTAGGAAATTTTTTGAAGTAACTGTATAAGAATTTTGTCAGGGGCCAGGAGTTTGGTCTAGTGGTAGAGTGCTTGCCTAGCATGCACAAATACCTGGTTTCGATTCCTCGGGTACCACATACAAAGAAAAAGCCAGAAGTGGTGCTGTGGTTCAAGTGGTAGAGCTCTAGTCTTGAGAAAGTCCAAGGACAGTGCTCAAGCCTGAGCTCAAGCCCAGGACTGGCAAAAAATAAAAAAAAGAATTTTGTCAGATTGCAGCGTAGACATTTGAATTGTATAGTCCTTAAAGCTCTGAGGACTTAGGATTCATCTAAAACTTTTCCGCCTTCTTAACTATGTTAGCTGGTCCTCTGATACAGTCACAGTTTAAGAGTCTGTTCGGCATTGAACAATAAACAGTCTCCTTCAGTTTCTTACTTTGATACAATTCAAGTTGTTTGGACCTGGAAAATATTTTTAGATTATGAAAAACATATTCTTTTAAGATAATATAAAGACATGTATCCCAGCTACTTGGGAAGCTGAGATCTGAGGACTGAGAATTAAAAGCCAGCCAGGGCTGGAAAGTCTGAGACTCTTATCTCCAATAAACTATTTAGAAAAGGCTAGAAGTGGTGCTGTGGATCAAGTGGTTGAACACTAGCCTTGAGCCAAAGAATCTCCCAGGCCTTGAGTATCAAACCCCAGGACCAAAAAAAAAAAGAAATGTTCATTTGTCCTTTAAAAATTAGAAGATTACAAAATTTTCTAAGTTGTCCCAACCAAAGGAAAATTGTGCTTTTAAAGTGTCTCTTGGAGCTCAGTACATGCTTAAGTAGTAGAGCACATGTCTGGCACACATGAAGCATTGGGTTCCCTCTTCAACACTATGGAAAAGAAAATAAGACAAAAACAACCACTCATATTGAGGAGTTCTGGGGAAGTGGACAGCTCACTCAAGAAGTTAGGTGCCAACTATCAGGTTTGCTCATGACTTGGGAGGTTCCTAGACTGTGGGCTTTCAGGCTTTTGTTATTTGATTGTTGATTACTTTTGTGACATTATTGGGACTTGAACTCAGGGTCAGGGACCATCCCTTAGTTTTTTTGCTCAAGGCTGGTGCTCTACCACTTGTGTTACATCTTCCTTTCTGTGTTGTGGTAGTTGATTAGAGATAAGAGTCTCATGGACTTTCCTGCCTGGCTTGGCTTTGAACCTTGATATTCAGAGCTCAGCCTCCTGAGTATCCAACATTATAAGCATGAACCTTCAGCTTTTAAGCTGGGTATGTTCTAGGTCTAGTAGTATGATATGGCCACTATATCCAGGAGCCATGGTGAAGGAGTAGTGAGGCCCTGGATGTAGAGCAGAAGAGTAATACTGTCTCTACTGTGGACTAAACACATTACAAACATCACTTAACCCTTGCAATCACCACCCAGGGTGTGGTTACCTCTGAGCCACTGGCCAAGACTACTGGAGTACTGAGAGTTTAAATAACCTGCGATGACTGTGAAAAATAATGAAAGTTGAGGTTTACATACAGATTTGTCTATAAACCTTGGACTTTTTTCTATACTATCTTACTCCTTTTTAGAGCCTTCCTTTACCTTTAAAAGGAGAGTTTGTTTAAGTGAAAGGGTTTGTAAGAAAGCTTCTAATCCGTAAACATTTATGGATTCAAAAAGCCATTGGTTCCCACTGTGTTCCATGAAATATCAATTCTATGCAAATTATCAGTATGTGACAGTCCTTTAGTGTGTAATGCCAAAAGCCTTTCTTACACTTCTGGTGCTATAAAGCCCCGCCCCAGAGCACACTGTGATCTTTTCCTGGATAACATTTTGGAAAATGCACAAACTGATGTAAATAGACCCTGTTTCCATTGTTTGCATTAATTCTTGAAACTTTGCTTTTAGGTTTGAGTGTGAAAAGCTAATTCTTGTTGGTGACCCCAAACAGCTGCCTCCCACAATTCAGGGTTCTGATGCTGCTCATGAAAATGGATTGGAGCAAACTCTGTTTGATCGACTTTGCCTAATGGTACACACTGTTGAGTTCTCACAGGACTTTCCTTTATTGATTGCATGCCATGTGCATGGATAGAATAAGACAATATCAGATCTCAGCCTTGTTCTTAAACAGTTTGTAGTTGGCATCATTTAAAAAGTACTCTTCTATAAATTTTTAAAAAGTATTTTAGTGGTGTCAGTATTGGAGGTTAAACTCTGGGCCTGTAGCTCTCCCATGGCTTTTTCTCTGAGTACTAGCATTCTATCATTTAAGCCACAACTCCATTACCAGCTGTTTTTGCTGACTAAATGGACATGAGAGTCTCAGACTTTTTTGCTCAGGCTGGCTTTGAAGCTCTGTCTTTGGATCATAGCTTCCTTAGTAGTTAGGATTTACAGGCATGAGCCACTGATGTCTGGCCCACAGAGAACTAATTTGAAAGAAAGCTGGACTCCTACAATTTTTTTTCATATATTTTTATTGTAATTAATAGAAGGGTTACATTATATTCACCAGATAGAAGGTGCATTTCTTCACATACTTTGATACCCTTTCTCATGTCTTGGTCCCCATTTCCCTCTCCCCACCCCCACCCCTCATCTTGTTTTCCCCCCTTCCCTATCCAATTTCAAATAACCAAATAAAGATATATTAAATATATCAGACAACAAGGTAAAATACTGTAACAATATGAGATAACCAAGGGACAGCAAAGGAGATGAGGGATAACATAGTACATTAAGGACAACAATCACTCATTATATGGCTTTTGTTTCTATATCCTGGAGGTCCTTTCATTTAGCATCATACTATATGGCCTTATGTATCTAAGTTTTGAACTCTGCTAGGAGAGCCCAAGGTTTCTACTGATTATGACAAATGTTGATAATAGGGCTTGAACTCTGAGCCTGGGCAATGTTGCTAAGCTCTTCAGATCAAGGCTACCACCCTATCCCTTGAGCCACAGCACTACTTCTGGTTTTCTGGTGATTAGAGATAAGAGCTCTCATAGCTTTGAACTGTGATGCTCAGATCTTAGCCTCCTTAGTAGCTAGGATTACAGGCAGGAGCCACCATGCCTGGTTTGAATCCTACAATTTTATCATGCCTTTATAAGAAGAACCTTATGTAATTAAGCAGTTGGTGGTAAATGTATTACTTTGCCCTTAATACATAAGTAATCCATAATGCTTCTATTATTCATGTGGAACACTACTTCACATTTTTAGATATTTAAGAGGTTGATTATATTTTATTTCTTACATGGGCTAGCTTTGAACCGTGATCCTCAGATTCAGTCTCCTGAGTAGCTAGGATTACAGGTATGAGCTACCAGTATCTGTCTAAAAGGTTAATTGTTGGAAGTGGTGCTGTGGCTCAAGGAGTAGGGTGATAGCCTTGAGCTGAAGAGTTCAGGGACAAAGCCCAGGCCCAGAGTTAATTGTTAACATAATTTGAAATAGAGGTAAATTCAAATAACATATCAACTCTTTTAAAGGAGCAACTTCTTAGCATTTAGTACAGTCACAATGCAGTGTAACTACTACTTCTTTCTACTTTTAAAACATTTTCATCTCACAAAAATGGAACCTCAAAGCTCATAAGCAGTTGCTTCCCAAACCTTCCCCTGGAGCCTAGCAACTAGAAACTGTTTTTAGTTTCACTTATTCCCTGTCAGAGCATGTTAGTCATATGAGGCTACATTAACAATCTTTATTATTATTATTATTATTATTATTATTATTTTGCCAGTCCTGGGGCTTAAACGCAAGGCCTGGGCACTGTCCTTGAGCTTTCTCATGGGTCTCTCTTTACCACTTGAGCCACAGTGCCACTTCTGGCTTTTTCTGTGTATGTGGTACTGAGGAATTGAACCCAGGACTTTATACATGGTAGGCAGACACTCTATCAGTAGGCCACACTCCTCCCCCCTCAACAAGTTATTTTGTAATTTTATAGCATAATAGTTTACATTGTACTCTAAAATAAACATTTTTATAATTTCATTTATTTGTTATATCACATTGGTAATATATCTTTTTGTTTGGTTGGTTTTGGCCAGTCATGGGCCTTAAACTTAGGGTTTAGGCACTGTCCTTGAGTTTTTCTGCTCAAACGAAGTGTTCTGCCGCTTTGAGCCACAGAGCCACTTCTGACTTTCTGGCGGTTAATTGGAGATAAGAGTCTCATGGTCTTTAGTGATTGGGTTGGCTTTGTGCTGTGATCCTCAGATCCCAGCCTCCTAAGTAGGTAGGATTACAAGTATGAGCTACCAAGTTCCCAGCTTAATACCATGAGATAGTGATATATTAAAAATTCTAAATGTTCCCATTTTTCTGTGCCTAAAGAGAGAAAAAAAATTCTTATTGAAATTTCTTAGGGTCACAAACCAGTTATGTTGAGAACCCAGTACCGCTGTCATCCTGCCATCAGTGCTGTGGCTAATGACCTCTTCTATGAAGGGTACCTCATGGATGGCGTTTCTGAGCCTGAGAGGAGCCCTTTATTACCCTGGCTCCCCACCTTGTGTTTCTACAACGTCCTAGGACTCGAACAGGTCAGTGGCACCCGCGTTGATGGGAGGCAACACTTAATTCATTGGTTTAATTTATTGTTGTTTGCAGGATTTCACTCCGTCCTCTCATAGGCATTCCAGGAAGTATGACTTCCAATCTGTTTCTTCTTTCAGATTGAAAGAGATAACAGCTTTTATAATGTGGCGGAAGCAGCATTTACACTCAAGCTAATTCAATCACTGATTGCAAGTGGAATAGCCGGCCATATGATTGGAGTGATAACATTATACAAATCCCAGATGTACCAGGTTTGTATTACATTTATGATACTTGTCACATATTAAATATAATTACATATTACAGTATTCGATATTACATTTGTTGTAGTTTGAAGTGCTTGGAGAATTGTAACTTTTGTACTAACAAAGAAACATTCTGATATGTTTTTCTGGCCTCCATTTTTTTCTGCATAATTAAATGTAAACCTAACAAGGTTTAATTAAATTCAGTTTACAGTTGTTGAGGCAGAAATGCAAATAAATAAATTAGAGGAAAAGATATGCTTTGTTTGAGAACAGATGGGGTTTAATCTCTTGTTTTCTAGAATGTTCTTTTTTTTTTTTTGGCCAGTCGTGGGGCTTGAACTCAGGGCCTGAGCACTGTCCTTGGACATTTCTCAAGGCTAGAGCTCTACCACTTGAGCCTCAGCACCACTTCCAGCTTTTTTCTATGTATGTGGTACCAGGAATCGAACCCGGGTCTTCGTGCATGCTAGGCAAGCACTCTACCACTAGGCCAAACTCCCGGCCCTAGAATGTTCTTTTTTTGCCAGTCCTGGGGCTTGAACTCAGGCCTGGGCATGTTCCTGAGCCTCATTATGCTCAAGGCTAGCACTCTACCACTTGAGCCACAGCACCACTTCTAGCTTTTTCTGTTTATGTGGTACTGAGGAATCGAACCTAGGGCTTCATGCATGCTAGCAATCACTCTACCACAAACCACATTCCTAGCCCCTAAAATATTCTTTAATGAATTATATTTGATTGGTAAATGCAAGGATACACACCAGGTATTTATATATATATTTTGCCTTTTAGTAGGGTTTTTTTCCTACCTATTTATCTACTTGTTTATCAGTTCAAACCAAGATAAGCTAATGAGTTCTCAAGGAACAGATAAATCACCACTTTTGGTTTTGTTTCATCATTAACATTGTCATCTCATCATTTGATTAATTAGTTAATTATTGTTATTTAGGAAACCATCTAAGTCTACCCCAGGGCTGACTCTCTGTCTCCTTCCCTCCACAGCTCTGTCATTTACTCACCACTGCAAACTTTGACAATCCCGATATTAAAAGCGTGCAAGTGTCCACCGTGGATGCTTTCCAGGGAGCTGAGAAGGAGATCATTGTTCTGTCCTGCGTGCGGACAAGACAAGTAGGATTCATTGACTCAGAAAAACGAATGAATGTCGCACTGACCAGAGGAAGGAGGCATTTGTTGATTGTGGGAAATCTAGCCTGCTTGAGAAGAAACGGACTGTGGGAGCGAGTGATCCAGCACTGTGAAGGTAAATAGATGTGATGGGGGTTGGTTGGTGCCTGGGTGATGTGGGTGGGAAGGGCACTGCGTGTGTCACTGTGGAAGGTGACTGATAGGGGTAATAATGTGAGGACCAGCATGGCATACAAAGAAATGTATCTTGTTCTGTAAATTTTTAAGGAAGGGAAGATGGGCTACAGCACGCAAGCCAGTGTGAGCCACAGCTGAACCGTCTTCTTAAAGACTATTCAGAAAAACAAGCAGAGGAGAAACAGAAGAAAAAGAGCACAAGAGAAACCTAGAGAAAATCTCATTCATAGAAGGATATAGTCTAAGAATTTTGTATTTATGTAAATCGAGGTTACTTTTACACTATGTATTTTCATTACTGTAAAACTCTTGATATTGGAAAAAATCCTATTCTTATGTTACTTTACTGACATTAAATAGGCACAACTAAAAAGCTTGCTCTTCTAAGAAGTATATTTAACTTAGGCCAGGCTCCAGCGATTCAATTCGATAATCCCAACTACTTTAGGAAACTGACATCTAGAGGATCATGGTTTGAAGCCAGCATAGAAAGATCCAGAAGACTTCATCTCCAAAATAACCAGCAAAATGTTGATCTGGAGGTGTGGTTCCAGTGATAGAACAAAAAGCAGGCCAAGTATGAGCCTGGCACCGGTTAGGAGATTGGGGGTGAAGCACTATTTATATTAAGACAGGTGTTTCGTTGTAATATAATCTCCTTAGGGGCAACCTGTTAAATACAGAAAAGGATCCAAAAGAAATCAAACTTACCCAGAAATCCCCTCTCTAAGGGTAATCATCAACATGTTGTTGTTTCCTTTCCTGTATCCTTATTCTCTTCTCCCTTTAAATATATGTAGATGTTGTTTGTTTGCTTTGGGGTATTTTTTGTCAATATGCAGGCTCTAGCACTTGATAGTTGTGTACTCTGCAGTTTCCAATCATTCACTGAGGCCTCATACCATTGCTGAGCTTTTCTGCTCTACTACTTGAACCACTCCTCCAGTTCCAGCTCTTTGCTGATTAACTAGTCTTGCAGCTTTGTCTGCTCCAGCTGGTTTAACATGATCCTCAGATCTCAGTCTCCTGAGAAGCTACAGGTGTGAGCCACCAGTATTAAGTTGATTTTGGTTGGTATAAATTTGGTTTTGCTTTTTTATCCTTTGTTTATTAAGGGAGAGCAAGGGTTTTATTTGTTTTTTAATATTTAGGTAGGTATGGGCCTGTTTTGTTCAATGTGGCATTATACAGAAAGCCTGTCGCCTCCACCCTCCCACTAATCTATGGCTATTTCCCCAGTGTTTGACAGTATCTCTTACAGCCTCATAATTATTTTAATGTAAAAGGATACTGAAGTCCTTTTCAACAGAAATGTATTGAATTTATTTTATTTTTGGCAATCTTGAGATTTTTAACTAGGGTTTTGAGCCTTGTGTCCAGATCCACAATGAAATCTTTCCCTCTGGGCAGGACAGTGCATGCCTGTAATCCCAGTAGGCAAGAGACTCGTGAGCTCAAGACTAGTCTGGACTAAATAACTAGTTCAAGGCTAACCTGGGCTATAAAGCAAAAGTCTGCATCCAAAAGTTCTTTAACTAGGGCTGGGAGTTTGGCCTAGTGGTAGAGTGCTTGCGTAGCATGCGTGAAGACCTGGGTTCGATTCCTTGATACCGCATACATAGAAAAAAAGCCAGAAGTGGTGCTTTGGCTCAAGTGGTAGAGTTCTAGCCTTGAGAAAACCCAACAACAGTGCTCAGGCCCTGAGCCCAAGCCCAGGACTGGCAAAAAAAAAAAAAAAAAAAAAATTCTTTAATTAAAAAAGAATTTACATTTACCAAGTGCTGGTGGCTCATACCTGTAATCCTAGCTACAGGTAAGCTGAGGTCTGAGAATTAAAGGTTGAAGCCACCCTGGGCAGGAAAGTCTATGAGATTCTTATCTCCAGTTAACCCAGGGAAAACCAGAAGTGGAGCTCAAGTGGTAGGGTGCCAGCCTTGAGCAACAAAGCTAAGGGACAGTGCCCAGGTCCTAAGTTCGAACCCCAGTACCAGCACTAAATAAATAAACCCATACCTAATGGCTTTTCCTTCTTTTACTAATTTACAGAGTAATTTAATTGCTTCCAAGCCAATCCTTTACATTTCTAGCCCACCTGCACAGTCATTTTTACATCAGGCATTTTAGAAGTGATGGGGCTGGGGTTGAAATATTTTAGTCTGTATTCCTTTGCCTCCCCTCTCCTTCTGTTAGTGGAGATTTGCATTTCTCACTTTTTGCCTCTCTTAGTGAGCCTGAATCGCAGTGAATACAGTATTGGTGATTTTATTTCTGATGTTCATTTCCCACTCTGAGCAGAAGTGGTTTGGATCGATTGGGTCACAGGTGTTAAGGCTAGGCCTCATTTATATCTAGGGGTCAGATCTTTCGCTGTGCCCTTGCCTCCACCCCTTGTCCTTCCCAGCAGTCTTCTCTCATTCCTCTTCTACAAGGCTTCTTACTACAGAGGCACAGAGAGCGCCAACTGGTCTACCCAATTCACCATAACAGGTTCAAGTCAAGATGATAGCCAGGCTGATCCAGCTCACGGTAGGCTGCAATAAACCAGTGTTATAAGTCACTTTGTTTATCAAAGGATGAAAGACACTAAACCCAAATAGCTGTCTATTATTCTGAGGGAAGGGAGTTTGAGTCTTGGCTTTGTTCTCAGTGGCTCTCTCAGGGAGACAAACTCCCATCCCTTTTTTGCTTTAGTTATTTCTCAAGTAGAGTCCCAGTCCCTCCATGAGTGAAGAGAATCTATGTGTGCATCTAAAGTGGAACCACAGATGCACACTACTAGCTCCCAGCTTAGTTGACATATTGCCTAGACTGGCTTTAAACCTTGATCTTCTCTCTTCCCACCTCCCAAGTGGCTAAGATTATATACATGAGATTTTTTTGCCCAGTCCCCTGACACATCCTCTTTGATCCAGACAAACTCAAGTTCTGGTAATGTACCTTGGTTAGTTTGGTGTGTAATATTAACAATTGGTTTCAATAATCTATAGGACAAATATAATTTTTACTAGAAAGGAATGAACTCTTTGAAGGTTTTAAAAGTCCCCTTGTACAACTTAAAGGTCTATTATGCTTCTTAATGCAAGAAAAACTGAAAAAAAAAATAGCAGCTGTAATAATAGTGATTTTTTTTTTTTTTTTTTTTTTTTTTGCCAGTCCTGAGCCTGAGCACTGTCCTTGGACCTTCTCAAGGCTAGAGCTCTACCACTTGAGCCTCAGCACCACTTCTGGCTTTTTGATATGTATGTGGTACTGAGGGATTGAACCCAGGTCTTTATGCATGCAAGGCAAGTACTCTACCACTAAGACAAACTCCTAGCAATAGTGATTTTTAAAAATTCTTAAAATCAATAAAAATAGGGTAAAGTACTCATATATTTTATATATGTATAATGTTAAATTATATATTTTAATATGTATAATATATACAGCCATCCTTAGAACCTATAAGGTTATAAGGTGATGAAGCTCATCTTAAGTCTTGAAAATATAGCATAATTTGGTAGTATTGTTTTTATAACCGAACACAAATAAAATCTGTTTGATCTGGAGTTGCCAGAACAAGCCCTGGATGCTGCATGCTCTTCACTATGGTTTTATTTAAAGAGAGCTGTGAAATAGCTTTATACTAATTAGATTTTTTTATATTAAATAAGAGTGAACTGGAAATTAGTGACTTACTTGGCAGATATTGAACCTTGAAAATTAAATAAATGTTCTAAAAGCATTAGATCAACACTGATTTGAAATGTCTGCTTCATAATTACTCATGAGTGAAACAGATGTTTAGTTCAAGTTGTGTTTTTGTGTTCCATTAATATGACTTGATTATAAAGCAAGGAAAAATATGGTTCAAATGCCTCTGAAAGCCTCTGAGATTTTTGCATACTGAAATACTAGTAGGATATATATATATATATATATATATATATATATATATATATATATTGAGCTTTTCTGCTAGTCTCTACATTATTGCTTTCCTTTGTTATTTACTTTCTAATTAGGCAAATCTCAGTGAGGAGAAAGAGAGAGAGAGAGAGTGTGTTGCATATGTGTGAAAAGTCAGAAAACAAATTGCAAGAGCTAGAACTGAGAACTTTAAGGTACTTTTTTTTTTTTTTTTTTTTCTCAGTCCTGGGGACTGAACTCAGGGCCTGAGCACTGTCCTTGGGCTTTCCTCAAGGCTAGAGCTCTACCACTTGAGTAGAAGTACCACTTCTGGCTTTTCTATGTATATGGTACCGAGGAATTAAACCCAGGTCTTCATGCTAGGCAAGCACTCTACCACTAGGCCAAACTCCTGGCCCAGTAGTATACAACTTTTTAAGACAGAACACACACACACACACCGACCTAGGTTTTTCCACACCTCAGAATTTGCCACCCCAAAGCATTCCTATATTATTCTCCTCCATGCACATCTGCTGTTCTGTTCTCCATTGTCTTACCTGGTCCCTTAGAGAGCTAGCTTCCACATGGATTCCAGAATTATGGAACCTAAAGATGTAGGAAATTAAAGGATCAACTTCTTGATGACATGATATCCACATTAATTGATCTAGAACACAGATGCCAAATGTGTGGGCACAGGAAACTGTGTTCTCACTTCAAACATGCCCTCAAGCTTCTTTCCTAGCTGCGCTGCCCAGTCCTGTGTGAAGGCCAGGTGGTTCCTGGCCCTATGCCCTGAGCCTGGGTGACCTGTGACACTTGTTATAGATGTTGAGCCAGACTAGTCTGTAGTTGACATGGGGAGAGGCACAGATTACATGCTCAGTGAGTACATTGACTTTAATTGCACCAGAGAAAGCAGTACTGTTCCAGCAAGGAACCCATAAAAACAGCCACTTGAGCCACAGCGCCACTTCCAGATTTTTTTTTTTTTTAGCAATTTGTTGGAGATAAGAGTCTCATACACTTTTCCTGCCCAGGCTGGCTTCAAACTGTGGTCCTCAAATCTCAGTTTCCTGAGTAACTGGGATTACAGGTATGAACCAGTGGCACCCTGCTCCTTTTAGGTACCACAGTTGCCATCCAGTATTTCAAATGAATTCTAATGGGCTTTTGGGCAACATGGTGACATCACAGGGGCAGAGAATCAGAGGGTAGAACCATGTACAGTAGAGCCTGGATATCCATCAACAAATGGGTCCAAGGAACCAGGCCTGGAGGAGAACGAACATACTCAGGGTGGGTCAGCTCAAACCATCATTATATCCCTGTTGTTGCCTGTATCTGGTCAAAACTTTGCAGTTCATAGACAACCCAGCATGTATATATTTCTGAATGTGTTTGGACTCAGGACCTCAAGCTTGTTTTCTGAAAGCACTGTACTTCATGAGCCATGCTTCCAGCTCAGTTTTTTTGTTTGTTTTTGTTTTGTTTTGTTTTTTGTTATTTTAGAGCTAAATGGAAATAGAGTCTCACAAGCTTTTCTGCTGACTCTTATTTTGAACCTAGAATCTCTGCATCTCAGCATCCTGGGAGCTAGGATTTTAAGTATGAAGTGTGAATAACTATGGCTTGGCTAGGAGTGCCTTTTTTTTTTTTTTTTTAAGAAAAAAGCAACTGAATAAATGTCATTTGTTGACACAGTGACAGACAAACAATACTGTAAAAACAAAGATTTCTCCATATAGTCAAAAGGGAACTGGCAGACATATAACACAATATAAAATATCTAATAATACTAAAAGTACCTGAAGTTGAAATTTGAGGTTGTATAGAACTTAGGTTGCCAGTGAGTATCTAAAGTAGTTTTTTTTTCAGCTTTTTTTATTAAAGAATTTATTAACATTGATTTTTACACCATACTTCAAATGATATGTTTAACAAACAAATATTCAAGAAGGGAATCTCTAATACAATCACTGACACTTAGATTTTAGAACATAATCAAAATTAGGCTGAGGGTTTGTATGTCATAGATACATAATAATCTATGTAATAAAACATTATGTCTATAGAGTCATAAGTTTTTATGTCTATGTTGTTGTGCTTATATTTCCAGTACCATGTCCATAGCATTGGGTATGCAACTTTTGAGTCCTCGCTCTTGTACTGTTTGGATCTAATAGCCACATATTAAGGATACCATGCGTCTTGCCTTTTGTTCCTTTGTTCTTGATTTGTCTCACTCAACATTATTTTCTCTAGATTCATCCACTTCCCTGCAAATGCCATTATCTTGTCTGTTGGCTATGTAGAATTCCATTGTGTGTGTGTATGTATATATATATCACATTTTCTGTGTCCATTCATCTGCAGTAGGGCATCTGGATTGTTCCCATCTCCTGGCTATCTAAAGTAGTTTTTAAAGTAATATTGTTAAGCACATCAAATCAATACTCATTTGAATAGAATTGACTTTATTGTGTTTATATTTAGTTTGCAAATTTTCTTGGCATAGTTGCATAATAGATAAAAGCAAGCCAAGACTGTTGGCTTACATGTATCTTCTGGGCACTTGGAATCAGAGACAGGAGGGTCACAAGTTCAAGGCCAGTCTGAGCTACATTGTGAGTTCAAGACCAGCCTAGGCTGCATAGTGAGACCTTGTCAAATAGAGAGATACATAGAGAGATAGACAGAAACGTAGATAGATACATAGGTAGGTAGGTACATGGATATATAAATAGAAATGAAAACCATTTCAAGTATAGCTTTTTAGGTAAGAGAGTTAGTTTATTTTTTGTGTACGATGGGCTTGGGCATTGCCCCTTAGCTTTTCCAAGGCTAGCGCTCTATAACCATTTGAGTCACAACTGTACTTCTGACTTTTTGGTAATGACTTGGAGATGAGTCTCACCGATTGTTCTTCTGCTAGGGCTGGCTTTGAGATGTGCTCCTCACCTCTCAGCCTCTTGACTAGCTAGGATCCCAGGTGTGAGGCTCTAAAGCCTGGTGAGACTATTAACTTAATGAGGTAATACTTTAGTTCTTTTAAAAAAATTATGACTGACATGTTGAGTGAGGTAAGAACAAAGAAACAAAAGGCACATGGTCTCTTGGATATGTGGATATTAGATCCAAACAGTATAAGAGCTATGACTCAATATTTGGGTACACAAGGTTATTGACACGGTCTTGGAGATATAAACATAACTCCATAGACATAAAAATATATGATGGGATATATACACTATAGACATGTAGATATGTATCTATGATATATATCTACATACAAACCCTCAGCTTAATTTTAATTATGTTCTAAAATCTATGTGCCAGTGATTGAATACTTGTTTGTTAAAAATGACATTTGAAATATGATATAAAAATCAGTGTTAATAAAATCTTTCAAAAATTATGATTCATGTATATTAATTTACCCACAGTCAGGGGTGTCACAAGACACTTTCATATACCCGAAATTTGATTATATTCACCACCTTTGTTCCTCTTGTTACCTGCTCTCCTCCATCTTTCTCTTCTGCTTTCAGGACATTGTTTTTTGTTTTGTTTTACATTTCATTTCCTTTTTTAATAGGATCTGAAGATGAGAGAAAACAATCCATGTTTGTCTTTCTCAATCTGGTTTATTTCACATAACACGATGGTCTACAGTTCCATCCATTTTCCTGCAAGCAATATAATTTCATTCTTAATGGCTGAGTGAAAGTCACTGTGGATGCCACCTTTCTCATTCATTCATCCCCTGATTGTACCATTTAGTTCTGGGGAATAGTGTGAGGCAAGCAGGAACATGCAAATAGGCTGGGTATCGGAGTCTGTGCCCAGGAGTGCTACGGCTGAATCATATCAAGTTCTGTTGTAAATTGAGGAGCTGCCTTAGTATTTTCTAACACCTCCTCCAGCAAGGAGTAAGAACCTTTCCTTTCCATATTCACACTAGCATTTGCTGTTTTTAATTTTTTTCTTCTTGATAACCATTTTTACTTGGAAGAGGTAGACCCCTAATGTATGTTGATTTGAATTTCCCTGACAACTATGGATGCCATACATTTTACATATATTTATTACTAGCCATTTGGTTTTGAACGCTGATCCTCAGATCTCAGGCGCTTCAGTAGGGTTACAGGTGTGAGCCACTAATACTTAATCCCTTTGTACTTCCTCGATGAAACATCTGCTCTGCTATGTATATTCCTATTGTATGACTACCTGGCAAAGTTTTCTTTCTTTCCTCTCCCCGCTCCCCTGTATTTTTGCCAGTCCTAGGGCTTGAACTCAGGGCCTGGGCACTGTTCTTGGGCTCTCTCATGGCTAGTGCTCTACCACTTGAGCCACTGCACCACTTCCAGCTTTTTCTGTATATGTGTTACCTAGGAATCTAACCCAGGGCTTCATGCATGGTAGGCAAACACTCTTATCACTAAGCTATGCTCCCAGCCCTTCTGGCAGTTTTCTTTCACTCTATAGGCTGCCTTTCCTAGGGGAATCATTGTTTCTTAACTACTATATAATGGCTTCAGATCACTCATTTTCTGGGGAATATTGTTGGCCTTAAACCAAATATAACAGAAAATTTGAAGAACTGAGTCATCTGGACAAAGATACAAGTACAAGGACAAAGTCCCAAATTCATGCAAATAACACACTTGTCATTTTCTCCAAGTTTTTTTGGCATTAATATGTCACAATATTTCAAGCTGGGGAATTAAAGAAAGAAAAATAAAAGCAAAGCCAGAAAAGTTATATTCTATTTAAGATACTAGGTCCAGTTTAGTTTCATATTGACATAGAATTTTATTTATAAAATTTCTACCCTATCTTATTGTCCCAGAATTTTTTAAGCAAACAGTTCAATGAGGAAAGCCCTCAGAAAACACATCTTGATTTTTCTTCACAATACTACATTATGAAATCAGCCTTCTTCAAGAAAAAAGTGGACCCCCAAATAAAAACCCTGGATTAAAAGCAAGTCTGCTGAGCAGAATGTCATTATCTCCTTGCAAATCCGCTCCTTTCTCTATTCTCAGCCGCCTGCAGGGACAATAATACAACATGGCCTGGGGTAGAGTCTGGTGCCTGTTTGCTGTATAGAACTCCAGAACAGACCCCTCGGCTTTCTCCAACTAGGAGAATGTTAAAACAGGAAAAGGAAAAGATAAAATTTAGAGATTGATATTTTCTGGATCTTGATCATTTATGAAGAAGAAGAAAAAGGAGGAGAGGGAGGAGGAACCACCAGCAATATATGCCATATTTTAAAGCACAGGATGGAAAAGGAAGATTTTTTTTTTCTTTGTGCCAAAATTAGGGTCTGGGTGCTGTCCCTTAGCTTTTTTTTCTGCTTAAGGCTGATGCTCTACCAATTGAGCCACAGCCAAATTATTGCATTTTAGCAATGCCACTATGGCTCACACCTGTCATTCTAGCCACTCAGGAGATTGAGACACAAAGAAGTTTCAGGCTAATCCAAGGTAGAAAAGCCAGGTTGGAGGTATGACCCAAGGTGATAGAAAATCATCTGCGAGCAGAAAAAACAAAACAAAATGAGTAGGACTACAATAAATTCAAGCTCTAGTACTAGTACAACACCTCAAGGAGGAGGAGGGAGGAGGAGGAGAAGGAAAAGGAGAAGAGGAGGAGCGGGGAAGGAAGGAGGGGAGGATAAAGCTGCGGGCATTGGATCATTTGTGCTCACAGGGAGACATTATTTTTAAAACATGATATAAAACCTGTTGAATTTCTATATCCAGAAACGATAGGGCGAATTGAAACACACAATGCTTACTTCAGGTGTTGTTCTCACTTCCTTGGGATGGATAGGGAAGGAAATGTCCTTCTTGGTATTATTTGGTATGTGCAGGGGGCGGGCTATCTCTCTCAACCACTAGGCCAAACTCCCGGCCCCTTCTACAGAGTTTTTAACCAGCGCGCCTCAAAATAATAGGTTCTCGGGGTCCGGGGTTTGGCCTAGTGGTAGAGTGCTTGCCTAGCATGCACGAAAACCCGGGTTCGATTCCTCGGTACCACATACATAGAAAAAAGCCGAAAATGGTGCTGAGGCTCAAGTGGTAGAGCTCTAACCTTGAGAAAGCCCAAGGACAGTGCTCAGGCCCTGAGCTTAAGCCCAGGACTAGCAAAAAATAAAAAATAATAATAATACGTTCTCCCATCCGGCTGCCGTGGAGCGACCTGTGTGCCAGCTCCGAGTCACCCTTACTGATGCTTTTGGTCGCAGGTGGGGTATGGGGGCACAGGCCTGTGCGTCCTTGCTGGGCTCTTCCTGGCACAGCCTCGCTTCACTCATCCAGGCCCAGGTGCGGCGATGCCCG